>NC_042958.1:60124576-60352076 GCF_901001165.1 Salmo trutta | reverse complement strand
CAATCAATGGGAAAATGTATTATACTCTTAGATAAAGTATTTATTTTTAGGGAAATCTCTGTAGAAATGGTACACCTAGCAATATTCAAGACCCTCATAAAACATCACAGTGAAATAGAAAGATGTATTGCAAAAGGAAATAGTAAAGCGGTAGTGTACTGGGAAAGATGGGTAATGGGTTGATGGACATCTGAGACATCTGAGTGTTGGAATTAAGATTGGAGTGATTGGTTGATTGGCGATACACTTGGTGTCCAGTACAATTTTTTTTTTTAAACGTTATATATACAATTATGTTTTCCACCAACCAAAAAATAATGAATAAAAAGGGAATTAAAAATTGTGCAAGTAATGTTATTTGATAGACTCCAATTCTATCTTCTAATTTCATAGCTGATCTATCCCCTAAAAAATAAGACACATTTTCAGTGGCTATTGATGGGCCAAACCCCCATGTTATCGTTCAAAGTAAAAAAAAAAAAAAAATCTCTCTCACAACACAAGCAGTGGAGCGGCTTCTGTTGTGAAAAGCAACTACGGATCCGGGCTGTCTGCAGTTGTTTTTCAAAACAGAAGACGCCCACTGCTTGTGTTGGGAGAGAGTAAAAATAGAGTTTGAACGAAAACATGCGGGTTTTGGCCACCATACAGAACCAATCAGTCACTTTATTATCGATAACTATCATCAGAAATCACGCGATATGAATCAGACGCGTCTTTCTTTTCCCCAACGCAGTTAAGCCAAAACCACGCCCCGTTATTCAGAGGAGCGTTCTACAACGCTTTGAGCGCTCTCCAAGTCCGGAAGTGAATATCACGCAGCGCGAAATTTCAGTCACTGATTAACATTTGCCCTTGTATTTCAAGATAGAAAAATATAATAACATAATGTTGTGGAACGAGCTAACCATTAACGTCCCTTAACGCTCAAAGACAGATTGAATGGCTGTAGCATAGCGTATTCTACTGAATGATTAGCTAATACATATTTGAGAAATTATGAATACTAAGTATATGCTTTTACCTGATAATATACTACTAATGATAATATAACAACTTCAAATACTGAGCTAGTAACGTTAAGTAACGTTAAGCAGCCTAGGTTAATTTAGCTGACCTTCAATTGAGGGAATTCAGCAGAGTTCTCTGAGACATTTTTACAACTCATTGAAACTGAAAATAAATATATGGGCAAATGTTATCAAACATGATAATAATAGGCTTGCATTATGGTAGCCAGCTAATTGTTAAATTACACTTTATATCCTTACCTTGGAAGGTCTCTGCGCTGATTGCCTATGAGTGAGACAACGCTAGCTAGCCAATAGGGGCGTGGTTTTGGCATAACTGCCTTGGGAAAAAGAAAGACGCGAATCAGACAGTTGCACCGCCTCACCCACTAATTGGTCAGAAGGTTCAAATCAAATATTCGTACCATAATTTCCAAGTGCAATGTTTACAGTAGGCAAAAAGCATCAACCACTGCTGTTATTGGACCCTGAACTAGTTTGTCAGGGATAACTTTTCATGAGTGCAATTCGATCAGAATGTATTAACAATTTCACATGATTTGCAATTTTGCATTAGCAGTCTTTTCGGGTTAAATTTCCCAGGAACCATGACATGATGTCATTTCCTGTTTTGGGTGCTAGGCTGCATCCAGTGGCGATTTTAGAATGTAAATCTTTGTGGGGCAAACTAAAAACATAATTTTTTTGTTCAGCATGGGCCGATTTTACAGTATTCTCCCTGTACACCAAGTCAGAACCGTAGGATAAATAAAGGGGGCATATAAGCAGACAATGAAAGCTCCTACAATAGTCAATGATTACATTTCTCTACACACCACCAAATCAGAACAGGAGGCTAAATTATGAGGGGGAAAGGGACCAAATTATTAGGGTGAAGCACATGGGCTACTAACAGCTTACTACACAACCGACACTTAGTAATACTTTATTAGCTACAGAAAACATATCTCCCTTGCATATTACATCATTTATGCAGCAGCATACAATACATGTTTGGACTCACCTTGTTGTACTGCGCTCACATGAACAGGAAGGTGGCACGGTGGTCCTTCTTGTGGGCAAATTTGGTCATCAAACTTTGTCATCAAAGTCTGGCATTCTCTGGATTTATGGTGCTTTCAAGACAACTGGGAACTTGGAAAGAAAACAAGGTAGAATCATGACGTCAGTGATCTTCAGGTCGGAGCTCTAGAAAGAGGTCTGAGTTCCTGACTTGGAATTCCGAGTTGGATGACCGTTCAAAACATATTTTCCCAGTTGTAGCACGTATTTTCCCAGTTGTCTTGAACTCTGAGATCTCCGAGTTTCAAGTTATTTTGAACGCGACAGAAGTTATTCTTGATTGACAGCATGGCCAATGTATTCAACCTTTTCTAGCCCATGATGTGTTGCGAGTTAAAGTTTATCCTTTCAAGCTTGGAAAATAGACCCTTAAACCCAGACTTGGACCACACAGCCTCTCCACTGAATAGCAGGCTAGTGATTGCTTTGCAAAGCTTGCAGTTAGCCACTGATTCCTTCCAAACCACTCATTGTTGAATTTGCGATTTCCAACTTGTTGTGTAATGTTTAAGTCCAATGGCCGATGAGCACCAATACGTTTTATCTCTAATTTCACTTCATATGACAAGGATTGAAAAGGATGTGCCAGTAGATTGTCAACTTGATTCATGATGATGACTGCTTGTCTGGCTTGTTAGCTAAGATTCTGAAAGTATGATGTTGACATGATCAGTCCAATCAATGCTACGGTAGATAATAACGTGATTTGACATCATTTTATCTGTGGCCAATGACCTTGAGCCTTCTTCGATGGGCAGTACTAATGTAAATCTATGGCAGCACCCAAGGGGCTTGAATTTTCGAGCTCTCCCCGTGGATTTTGCGTCCCCATGAATGACAGAACACTGAGCCAATCACGGCGCAACTAGAGAACATTACCAACCCCTACGATCCATATTTTCCACTGGCTGCCTCACCACCACAGAAAGCACTGAGCTAGGCTGAAACACTTCCATTTTGGAGCTGTCTTACTCAAGAAAGCAAAAAAATACACCATGTTTGTATGCGGCTTAATTAACTCAATGTTTTTTTTTTATTGTTTGCAAATTGATATGTGACACGTATTAATGCCAAAATAACATGCAAAGCATGCTCTGCCCCACCTGTCCTCAATGGCGGATCACCACTGGCTATATCTCATTTCTCTGGCTGAGTCTTAATTATCCACGCTTCTCTCGAAGTGTGCACTAGTACACTTTCTCGCATGGATTTAAACTCCCTCTAGCCAATGCTTACACCATTCCTATGCTTTAAAATCCATGACGGGGATGGTGCAAGTGCACACTTCTGAAAAAGTGTAGAGAATCAGGATGCAGCCTGTGTCCTTAATCCTGAAGTGCACTCTTGATCACACAAATGAATATATTAAATGACTGGTATAACCGTTTTGGTGAAAAATCCCCCAACCCCTTGTTTACACCAATCAAAAGAGATGACAATTGGGATGAAAGGAACAGATAGAAAAAGCCATGACCTAATGTGGCTTATGTAGACAGACTAGGCCAGTGGTTAGGATGACAGGTTCCAGCTCACAGCTGCAGAACTGCAGCCAGACGTCCTGAGCTCTTCCTGAAATGAGGACATTCCGTTTCTTAGATTGCATTGCTAAACATTACACAAGTGTTGGTGAGATACATGTCTCTAAGAACTTTCAAAATGACATATTTTCATCATAACAACAGAGTGAACAGGGTTATGGTAAACTAGATCAAATGAAATAAAAATCTAAGTTGTCATTTGTGCAGGAATACAGTGTAATGTGCACAACACAATGAAAAAAGTAGGTAACTACAGTATATTAAGTACAGTGCAGTAGATAACTACAGACCCCTTGAAAGGATTGTGTCAAGCCACAGATCTGGGGAAGAGTACCAAAACCTTTCTGCAGCATTGAAGGTCCCCAAGCTCACAGTGGCCTTGGAACCACCAACACTCTTTCTAGAGCTGGCTGCCCGGCCAAACTGAGAAATTGGGGGAGAAGGGCCTTGGTCAGGGTGGTGACCAAGAACCTGATGGTCACTTTGACCAAGCTCCAGAGTTCCTCTGTGGAGATGGGAGAACCTTCCAGAAGGACAACCACCTCTGCAGCACCCCACCAATCAGGCTTTTATGGTAGCTTGCCTATCCTGACTCCGAGCCCGCCTGCCTGACCACTCTGCCTGCCCCTGACCCTGAGCCTGCCTGCCGACCTGTGCTTTTTCTCCCCTCTGGATTACCGACCTCTGCCTTACCCTGACCCAGAAGACCTGGACCAGCTGCGCAACGCCATCTCCTCCCAAGGACCCTCCATTGATAGGCACGAGGAATTGCTTCGTGGGCTAATGGAGGGGGTCCAAACGTTGGCTGAGCGCCATTACCAGGCGTTGGACATGCTGCTCAACCATGGTAAGCTGCCCCTCAACAACTCAGCGGTTAGCAGCGCCGCCCCACTGGCCACTCCACCTTCCTGGGAGCCCCGGTTACCTCCTCCGGAACGCTTTATTGGAGAGCCGAGCACCTGTTGGGTGTTTTTAGCTCAGTGTGCCCTCATTTTCGAGCTTCAGCCCTCCTCCTTCCCATTGGATCGCTCCAAAATAGCCTACCTCATCACGCTGATGTCTGGAAGGGCTCTCACCTGGGCTACCACCGTATGGGAACAGCAGCCATCCATACGCGCGAGCCTGGAGGGGTTCGTGGGAGAGGTGAGGAAGGTTTTGATGCCCCGTTCTCTAGGAGAGAAACTGTCCGGAAGCTAATCCAGCTCTGGCAGGATGCCCGCACTGTGGCCGACTACGCGGTGGATTTCCGCAAGTTGGCAGCGGAGAGTGTGTGGAACCCAGAAGCACTGTTCGACATGTACCTGCACGGCGTCTCGGAGGAGGTTAAGGATGAGCTTGCGGCTCCGCAGTTACCCACAGATTTTGACTCCCTCATCGCTTTGACCATCCGTATCGATGGTAGATTGCGGGAATGACGGATGGAGAGGGAAAAAATGTATTTCACTCGCACGTCCAGGGATTCCACCTCGCCTCCGAGTCATCCCGGAAGTCCCCGACGGTCCCGTGGCCAAGAGCATCCAAGATTTCCTGACCTTCCTCGAGAGTCACCGAGGAGGGCAGAGGCACTGTTTCCCGAGCCCGTGCAACTAGGCAGGGCTGGGCTATCCCCAGCGGAACAGCAACACCGGATCAGCACAAGGAGCTGTCTATATTGCAGGACTTTTGGTCCTTTTGTGTCCTCGTGCCCGGTAAAAGACCAGGCTCACCAGTAGGAGTGAGTACTATGGTGGGCCATATGGGGAACTTTTCTGCTTCCCTTACTTGCACCCATTTCTCATGTCATTCTGCTGTGGTCCAAATCTCTCCGAGTCCTCATTGACTCTGGGGCCGATGAGAGCTTTTTGGACGTCACTCTGGCTTCTAAGCTGAACATACCCACTCAGCCCCTCTCCATTCCCATGGATGTTGGAGCATTGGACGGGTTACCCATAACACCACTCCCATCAACCTACGGGTGACAGGGAATCACAGCTAGACCATTCAGTTCCTGCTCATCCAGTTCCCCCCAGATCCCAGTGGTTTTGGGATTCTCCTGACTCCAGCGTCACAACCCACTCATCAACTGGTCTATGGGTGCCATCATGGGCTGGAGTCCATTCTGCCACGCCCATTGTCTGAAGTCGGCACAACCTGCCCCGGGACGTCTTCCTGGGTCCTCTGAGGTGGTTACGGATCTCTCTGCCATTCCTGCGGAGTACCAGGATCTCCGGGAGGTGTTCAGCAAGTTCTGGGCCACTTCCCTTCCGCCTTACCGCCCCTATGACCGCGGGATTGACCTTCTCCCTAACACCACGCCGCTCCGGGGGCGTCTATACTCGCTGTCGGGAGCTGAAACCAAGGCTATGAAGAACTATATTAGGGACTCCCTAGCTACTGGATTTATCCGTCCCTCTTCCTCTCCCGCTGGAGCAGGGTTCTTCTTCGTGGAAAAGAAGGACAAGACCCTGCGCCCGTGCATTGACTACCGGAGACTCAATGACATCACTTTGTCACATGTCTCCCCCCGTCTGATGGCAACACCGCCATCCTGACCGCGGTGGATCACTTTTCCAAGGCCGCCCACTTCATTCCTCTCCCCAAGTTACCCTCTGCCACGGAGACGGCCCAGCTCATGGTGCAGCACGTCTTCCGGATCCATGGACTGCCCGTGGACATAGTCTCTGACCCCGGCCCTCAGTTCTCATCTCGGTTCAGGAAGGTGTTCTGCACCCTCATTGGGTCATCGGCCAGCCTGTCCTCCGGGTTCCACCCCCAGTCTAACGGCCAGTCGGAGCGAGCCAACCAGGACCTCGAGACCACCCTGTGCTGCCTGGTCTCCGCCAACCCCTCCACCTGGAGCCAGCAGCTGGTGTGGGTGGAATACACCCGCAACACCCTTCCCTGCTTTGCCAAGGGCATATCACCGTTTGAGTGTTGGCATACCTTCTGAGGAGAGGAGGTTGGCATACCTTCTGCCCAGATGTTTGTCCGCCGCTGTCGTCATACCTGGAGGAGAGCCCGGTCGGCCCTCAAGACCACCTCAAGGTATCGACGACAAGCAGATCGCCATCGGACCCCGGCTCCCTGGTATCATCTCGGGCAGAAGGTATGGCTATCCACCCGGGATCTGCCCCTCCAGGGGGAATCCCACAAACTCTTCCCCCAATTTATTGGCCCGTTCCCCATATCCAAGACCTCTGCCTAACCCTGACCCTGAGCCTGCCTGCCGCCCGGTACTGTTGCCCCACCTCTGGTTTACTGACCCCTGCCTGCCTTGACCTGTCTATTACCTGCCCATGTTGGGATATTAAACTATTGTTTATTCAACATGGTCTGCATCTGGGTCTTACCTTCATACCTGATAGTAAGGCTCTACAGAGGGTAGTGCGTATGGCCCAGTACATCACTGGGGCCAAGCTTCCTGCCATCCAGGACCTATATAATAGGCAGTGTCAGAGGAAAGCCCAAAGAATTGTCTCCAGTCACCCAAGTCATAAACTGTTTTCTCTACTACCGTACGGCAAGCGGTACCGGAGCGCCAAGTCCAGGACAAAAAGGTTCCTTAACAGCTTCTACACCCAAGCCATATGATTGGTGAACAATTAATCAAATGGCCACCGGACTATTTCCATTGAAATGGATGGAGTTCCAATCCCATTCATTACATGTTGTGTATTTAACCCTCTGTTTCCCCTCATGTCCTTGTCAGAGATTGTTTGTTGTTATGTGCTCGTGTTTTTGGATTGGTGCGCGACGGGCTATTGTACACACGTTTATTTTATTATGTACTTTGGTTTCGGAGTTTGTTTTATCTTTATTAAACTACTCCAGTTACACCAAGTTTGTTTCTCCTGCGCCTGACTTCCCTGCCACCTACACACACGGCGTTACAATAAGGCTGTAACGTGACAAAATGTGGAATAAGTCAAGGGGTCTGAATACTTTCCGAATGCACTGTATATTAAGTGCAGTGCAGTAGATAACTATAGTATATTAAGTACAGTGCAGTAGATAACTACAGTATATGAAATACAGTGCAGTAGATAACTACAGTATATTAAGTACAGTACAGTAGATAACTACAGTATATTAAGTACATTGCATTAGATAACTACAGTATATTAAATACAGTGCTGTAGATAACTACAGTATATTAAGTACAGTGCATTAGGTAACTACAGTATATTAAGTACAATGCAGTAGGGAAAAAGAGTATATTAAAACAGGTGCAGTAAATATCTACAGCATATTAAGTCCAGTGCAGTAGGTTACTACAGCATATTAAGTACAGTGCAATAGGTAACTACAGTATATTAAGTAGAGTGCAGCAGGTTACTACAGTATATTAGTACAGTGCAGTAGCAATTTTTTAAGCCAGAAGTTGACAGGTTTGTTGACATAACATAAAATACATTACGTTCCATAACTCCAACTGGTGGAGAATGTTGGGAGTGCTGGGAGTTCTCACAGCACAGGTGGCACAGAAATATTTATCTGAGACACAATCCCCACAGCGCCATAGATCATCAGCCTCCAAACTCCACACACACTGCAGATGGCATTTGGTGGTGGACATTCCAGCTCCACTGCAGGTGTGTGTAGTAGCTCCCTCAACCCTTTCCCGGCCCCTAGTCAGAGTTCTGTAAACCAGCGCTGCTTGTTTTCTTCTAAAAGATCATCTCTCTTAAAGAAAAAAAGACAATGACAACTAGGTTTGATTTATTCTAAATGCAGATATAATAGTAATTACATTCAAATGATCTGATACATAGTTATCAACCATAATAGATGACCAGTGGAGGTACATTGCTTACACTCTCAATTGTTTTCTTATAGGGAATCTAAAGACGGTTATGGGAAGGAAGTTGTGCTTCGCACAGACATAAGTAGTCTGAAATGGTTTCAGAGACAGGTGATGATACTCTTCAACAAGCATGGGACAGGTATATATTGGGCATCTTGGCTAATGGATGATTATTGTTGGAATTGTTATAATATACTATCTAATACTTGCCTAGTCCAGTGGTTCCCAAACTTTTTTGGTCATTGTAGCCCAAATCACATCTTGCTCTACTCAGAGTGGCCCCAAAGTACCCCCACATATACATTTTACATGTAGGCATATGAAAATAGTCTTTCCAAGTACCCACTTTGGATATTGGTTCCTGGTTGGGAACCACTGGCCTAGTTTATCTATATAAGCCACATTAGATCATGGCTTTGTCTATCTGTTCCTTTCATCCCAATTATCATCTCATTTGATTGGTGTAAACAAGGGATAGGGGGATTTTCCACCATAATTTATTAAGGCGAGTGATCAAGAGTGCATTTCAGGCGTAAGGACATAGGGTGCATCCTGATTCTGGATGCCTGATGAAGACTTAAGGGTCGAAACGTTGTGATAAATAAAATCCATGAGATGCCTACAACTCCAGCACCTGCGGAAAGTACTTGGATGTGCGTATGTTCTTCAGCTTTTGCACTTGCACACTCCCTCATAGATTTAAAAGTATAGGAATGGTGTAAGCATTGGCTAGAGGGAGTTTAAATCCATGCGAGCAAGTGTACTAATGCACACTTTGCCTAATCCTCTTACCCCTATACATATCTACCTCCATCACTCCAGTATCCCTCCACATGTAAATATGGTATTGGAAATATTTCCTGTATATAGTATGGTTACTTACTTACTTTATTGTCTATTTCATATTCCCTATTCTTATTTCTTGTGTTTTATTTTTTAGTAATACATTGTTATTGATTATTGCATTGTTGGGTTTTGAGTTTGCAAGAAAGGCATTTCACTGTACTTGTGCATGTGACATTAAAACTTGAAACTAATTAAGACACAGCCAGAGAAATGAGATGCAGCCTAACACCCAAGACAGGAAATAACACCGTGCCCGGGACATTTAAGTCAAAAATACTCTTGATGAAAAATTGAAAATCATGTGAAATTGATCATAGGCCTATTCAACAAATGATATCCCCTACTATGGGTCATATTCGCGGGCTATCCCAGTATAATTGTTTTTTAAAATCCATTACATTAGCATTGTAAATAACAATTTTTAAAACAATGCGATTGGGTTACCTTTGACCTTGAAGAAAAAGGAAGTCAGAAGATCTAGTTTTAGTTACAGCACAATCAAAAATGTATGAAAATTGTAATTACCTCCACTAACTTGTATGGGGTGTAATAACAGCTGTGGTTGATGCTTTTTACCTATTGTAAACATATTGCACTCTGAAATTATGATATTAATAGGATTTGAACCAGTCTGACCAACTAGCGGGCAAGGCTTAGCCCCTCTGTCTGATTTACATTGTGTGATTTCTGATGATAATTCTTGATTATATCGACTGATAGGCTCTGTATGGGGAAGGGGTGGGGGCAAAGCCCCATGTATTCATTCAAACTATATTTTTACTCTCACAACAAAAACAGTATGCGGATTCTGTTGTGAAAAACAACCGCAGGTCCGGGCCACTGCTTTTTCATAACAGAAGCCGCCCACGGCTTATGTTGTGAGAGAGAAAAAATAAGAGTTTGAACGAAAACATGGGGGTTTAATTTTGGCACAACCATAGCCGCATGGATGGCCTTGGGAAAGGTGCGTCTTTGCTCTAAATCCCGCCCACTCGAACGACCGTTATTGTGGCCTTTTATCAATTAGATTAGCTCCCTCCCAGTGTTCTGTCTCCTCCATTCTCTCTCGCCTGCTTTTGAAAAAGTTCAAAGTTAATGTAGGAGAGTCAGCGAGAAGCGCGAACGTGGATGAAAGTGCGCTTACTTGAAATGGGACTGGGATTTCAAGACCTCGGAAATCTCTGACTTCAGGCAATTTACGTTCAACACAACTGGGAACTCAACTGGGAAAAATCTTTTGAACGGTCGTCCAACTCGGACTTCCAACTCGGCATCTCGGACCTCTTTCTAGAACTCCGACTTTCCGACCTGAAGATCACTGACGTCATGATTTGACCTTGTATTTTTCCAAGTCCCCAGTTTCAACAGTCCTTCTCCACTTGCGTGTTATTATGCAAATTACATTTACAAGGGTGGATCCCAAAAGCAGGGGCACAACTTTCACTGGGGACATGTCCCCCCCCACATTCTGAAATTGCATTTTTGTCCCCCCCCAGTTTCATCATTGGAATGTGATACAAAACAAGGCAACGGTGTGCTTTAGGACCCTGCGGACACCTCAGAGCGGTCAGGTTGGAGTGTCTATCCGACTGGAATTAGGACTACGCGAACACCACAGAGCGGGCTGACAGGTGGTGTGAAGGCAAAGCTTTTGGAAGGCTGGCTGGACCAGCACGGGAGAGTTGAGCATAGTAGTGTGTACGCGTTGCAATCTTTCACCAAGTTGTAAAAGGAAGCAAAACAGAAACTGGCTACTCTTTAGTTGACTGATGTAGCTGGCAAGGTAACTGCTGTTTAACTTAACAGAAAAAAAACTAAACTAGTGTTCATTTGCAGTGCTGAGCTAGTATTGTAACTGACATGTAACGTTAGCTAATGTTTCATCCCCTCTTGACTGAAGTGAATAAGCTACACTAGTGAGTAGCTACCACAGCCAGGTCAGCTCTAGCCTCTAGTTATCTGTCAGATAGTGATATGAGGTGGCTATTATTACTATCTAACAGCAGTTGTTTTGTATGGAAATGTTTTGTAGCCTTTGTTTTGTCATGTTTCAGAAGTAAATTAACTTGTCAAGCTTGACAGTTGATGTACCGTTAGAGAGAGAGAGCTTGCCAAAAGTTGGCTTACATTAGCTGTTATTTTCGCCTCAATCAAGTTAGACCTGAATCAAACGATGAAACGATTCAAGATTGATATTTTGGCATTTTTTCAGTGCAATGTGCGTTGTATTAGTCAGTATGTCATTGTAACGTTATTGATCTGTCAGTTTCCCTAGCTAATTCCCTACTTTTTCGGACACAGTAATAAACAGCTCTAAAGTTACAGGCTTCCCTGTCATGGTGCACGGTAGAGGTCTGCGCAGGACCGATTTCTTCATCCCGCTCCTGCCCAGACCCTCTGGCTTTCTGTTCGACTCCCACCTGCTACCGCAAGAACTGGTCCCAAACCCAACCGCAGTCACGCAATGTTATTTTAGGCATATGTGTTGCAGCTCACTTGTAAGCCATGGTCCCAGAAATTTTGCACCCTATAGGCAATATCAAATGCGCAAAAATAACTTAAGAAATATGTTGAATTCTCGCATGGCCTTTACATTGTATTACTGGGCTATATCAGCCAATATGCTAGATGTAGTTTGAAGAGAGCAGAGTAGGAGAGACTTGCACTTTCTCTTGAGCTATTCTCATAGCCTACCTTTTAGGAGTGGGAAGATTTTCAGATGGAGAAATATGGGTGATCAATATTTAGGCCTATTTCTAGGCAATGTAGTAAACTATAGCATAATCATAGGCCTATTTCGGAAGTACATTTCCTTGGAAAGATAACTGCCCCGTGCTTCTCCACCCATGTATACATAGGCTATAGCCTACTCTATTTAATTAAGACCACACGCGCACCTGATCTCACAGGTATGGCTACTGAACTGGAAGCAACAAAAATGATGACAGCGACACTTGCGACGTTTTGCACAGTCCTATAGGATATAGCCTACCTTTTGGGAGGACGATTTGCAGGCAGAGACAAATAAATGGGTACAACGGGCACAATGCTCGCTCACCATGGTAGCCTAACCTATGTTCACGTTGTGCCCTTTCCTTTTCAATCATGGTTACATTTTTTGATTGCACTTTGACTCACATTGGTTGAGTCTCTACTTCTTTTCATTATCAAGATTTATTTACAGACTGTAGTAAACTACGGTCTAATCATATTTAAGTGAATTTCATATTCAAGTTAACTGCCACGTGATTCTCCACCCATGTAGGCAGCCTACTCTATTTCAATGAGACCACATATACTAGGCACAATTGAACTCTCACGCCCAATTAGAAGAGGTAGGCTACTGAAGTTGAAGCAGCGAATTTTGAGTATGTGAATAATGCGAAAAAAATATGTGCTTTTAATAGAATAGGTAGGCTATCGCACACAAAGCAGAAAGAGGACCGTTTCAAAATAATATGTGGGACAAAAAAATAAAATATCCCAAGGTTGTCTGTCTGACAGCCGCTCCCGCCTGCAGCATGAAAAATTCAGACCGCGCTGCAATGATCTCTGATGGGACCCGCAGGCTATGCTCATAGTGTCTTAGCAGGATCAGATGGTGACAGGGGTCCCAGCAGAGTCAGGCAGCCAGGGAAGACCAGTCTACGGAGATCAGGTGAATTTTGCAGTATATTCAGTAATTGATACAAAGTTTCATCTTCAGATGATGGGTAGACCTACAGTAGCTACAGGACAGCAGATTAAAGCTACAGTCTGGGATCTGGGAATAATGGTCATTTCAATTATTGAACCATTATATTATTCATGAATAGAATCAATGTATAAATGTACACCAAGGTAATTCTTAATCATGCCTCAGTTTAGAAGGATCAGATGGTGACAGGGGTCTCAGCAGAGTCAGGCAGCCAGGGAAGACCAGTCTGTGACAGAGGTGAGGTGAATTTTTGTAGATACAACACTTTATTCTCTCTGTCCAGCAAACACTGGACAAGCCAGATGCTATTTTAAGGCAGTCTGACAAACCTCCAAAGTCGATTTTCAAACTGTATCAAGGGTTGATTAAGGCTTTTCCCGACGACACAAAACATGTAAAACAAAAATGTGAGGAAGACCTGGGAGACACTATTGATGATGATGAATGGATACAGATATGTTAGAATACCCAGTCATGTTCATATAATCTCAGACATAAATTACTGCAGTTTAAGACCATCCATAGAACGTACTATATGCCAGTGAAACTGAATATCATGCACTCAGAAAGAAAAATATTTTGCTGTAGGTGTAAAGCACGAAAGTGGACATATTTGCATATGTTGTGGTCTTGTGAAGGCTTGCTGAATTCTGGCAAAGAGTGTGTTCTTTTATCTCAGTATGTTTACAGATTCTCCCTTCTCCCGGTTTTTGTTTGCTTGGAAATGTTGATACTGTAGACTGTTATCAGAAGAAACTGTCACCTAGCATTTATAGTGGCTCATAAACTCAGCAAAAAAAGAAACGTCCCTTTATCAAGACCCTGTCTTTCAAAGATAATTGGTAAAAATCCAAATAACTTCACAGATCTTCATTGTAAAGGGTTTAAACACTGTTTCCCGTGCTTGTTCAATGAACCATAAGAAATTAATGAACATGCACCTGTGGAACGGTTGTTAAGACACTAACAGCTTACAGAAGGCAGGCAATTAAGGTCACAGTTATGAAAAATTTGGACACTAAAGAGGCCTTTTTACTGACTCTCAAAAATACCAAAAGAAAGATGCCCAGGGTCCCTGCTCATCTGCGTGAACGTGCCTTAGGCATGATGCAAGGAGGCATGAGGACTGCAGATGTGGCCATAAATTGCAATGCCTGTACTGTGAGACGCCTAAGACAGCACTACAGGGAGACAGGACAGACAGCTGATCGTCCTCGCAGTGGCAGACCACGTGTAACAACACCTGCACAGGATTGGTACATCCGAACATCACACCTGCGGGACAGGTACAGGATGGCAACAACAACTGCCCGAGTTACACCAGGAATGCACAATCTCTCCATCAGTGCTCAGACTGTCCGCAATAGGTTGAGAGAGGCTGGACTGAGGGCTTGTAGGCCTGTTGTAAGGCAGGTCCTCACCAGACATCACCGGCAACAACGTCGCCTATGGGCACCAACCCACCGTCGCTTGACCAGACAGGACTGGCAAAAAGTGCTCTTCACTGACGAGTCGCAGTTTTGTCTCACCAGGAGTGATGGTCGGATTCGCGTTTATCATCGAAGGAATGAGCGTTACGCTGAGGCCTGTACTCTGGAGCGGGATCGATTTGGAGGTGGAGGGAACGTCATGGTCTGGGGCGGTGTGTCACAGCATCGTCGGACTGAGCTTGTTGTCATTGCAGGCAATATCAATGCTGTGCGTTACAGGGAAGATTTCCTGCAAGATTTCCTGCAAGACAGGACTGTCAGTGTTCTGCCGTGGCCAGTGAAGAGCCCGGATCTCAATCCCATTGAGCATGTCTGGGACCTGTTGGATCGGAGGGTGAGGGCTAGGGCCATTGCCCCCAGAAATGTCTGGGAACTTGCAGGTGCCTTGGTGGAAGAGTGGGGTAACATCTCACAGCAAGAACTGGCAAATCTGGTGCAGTCTATGAGGAGGAGATGCACTGCCGTACTTAATGCAGCTGGTGGCCATACCAGATACTGACTGTTACTTTTGATTTTGACCCCCCCTTTGTTCAAGGACACATTATTCCATTTCTGTTAGTCACATGTCTGTGGAACTTGTTCAGTTTATGTCTCAGTTGTTGAATCTTGTTATGTTCATACAAATATTTACACATCTTAAGTTTGCTGAAAATAAACGCAATTGACAGTGAGAGGGCATTTCTTTTTTTGCTGAGTTTAAATGCATTGCCATTAATTGGAGGTTGGTTATCCTCCCACACTGTATAGAATAAATGTCAAGTTATGTACAGTATCACTAGATTTGTTTTAAGATTAAGGGTATACTGTGCAACTTTCATGAGGTCTGGATGCCTTATGTGGAATACTGTAACACAAAGGGAGTCTGTATTGAAAACATGCCTATGTCAGGGGAGATTTAGGCAATCTTTAGCTGCTGGGCAGCTCAGTCCTGGCCCTGGGGGTCTGCTGTGCTGTTGTCACTCTGGCCTAACACGCCTGAAACCAATAATGAATGTTTCACTAAGATCCTAAAGCTGAGTGGGGTGTGTTGGATTGGGGCGCTACAGGGCCGTGGACCCCTAGGGGCAGGACTGGGTGACCCAGCTATATTATGTGCAAGTAAAAAGAGTTCTACAGTACTATTAGGCCTACGATATTAATTGTATGGAGGGTGTACTGTTTTTGTCTGTGTGTTTCCCCTTGAGACATAAAAAAAAGATGGGAAGGAAGTTATTTTGGGGAGAGAGTTGAGTTATTGACTAGGCTGGTGGGGGTCAGGTGGCTCGGTTTGTCTGGGTAGTCTGGCTGAAATTTGACAGAGGATTTCTTAAAGTACTTTATTTGTAAGAGTTGTTAATTTGTTAGGCTATTGGTTAAAGGTGCAACACAATATTGATTATTGAATAATCATGGATCTAGTTCGGTCTTATCAATCACTTAAACATATTTAATAATCTCTTACCTAGCTTGACTGTGGGCATTTTTGCTTACTTTTTGTTGTTCTAAATAGAGACGACTAGAAGGGCCATGGGTTATATTAGATTGTGTAGAAATGCAGGAAATGTGCTTTAGATGCCCCAAAAAATTTGAGGACCCCAGAACCCCTGCCAAGTTATGTCCCCCTCTGCAAATAGCACTGCTGGGTGATTTAAAAGGTCATAGTCATTCAATCAACAATATAATAATACTCTTAATATAATAATACTCTTAGCAAAAATGTTTTTTTTTACATTTACAATATGTAAAATCTATGACAATAGAAAGGACTTTTGTTAAACATCACAGCACAGTTGAAAAAATGTATGGCAATAGGAAATCAAAACTAGATGGTGTTTAGAGATAGATGGGAGGGGTTGACTGGAGCTGAAGGATGATACTAAAAACAAACAAAACATAACTATTGTAAAATATACTGTGTCTGTAAAATGTGTATAGTATGTATAAGCTGGAAGTAGAAGACTTAGTGTTGTTATCCATTAGTTTACTCCAATTAGTGGAGGGATGGTAGGGTTAGGAGATTAATAATAAAGGAAAATATATTTTACAAATATACTGCTCAAAAAAATAAAGGGAACACTTAAACAACACATCCTAGATCTGAATGAAAGAAATAATCTTATTAAATACGTTTTTCTTTACATAGTTGAATGTGCTGACAACAAAATCACACAAAAATAATCAATGGAAATCCAATTTATCAACCCATGGAGGTCTGGATTTGGAGTCACACTCAAAATTAAAGTGGATACCACACTACAGGCTGATCCAACTTTGATGTAATGTTCTTAAAACAAGTCAAAATGAGGCTCAGTAGTGTGTGTGGCCTCCACGTGCCTGTATAACCTCCCTACAACGCCTGGGCATGCTCCTGATGAGGTGGCGGATGGTCTCCTGAGGGATCTCCTCCCAGACCTGGACTAAAGCATCCGCCAACTCCTGGACAGTCTGTGGTGCAACGTGGCGTTGGTGGATGGAGCGAGACATGATGTCCCAGATGTGCTCAATTGGATTCAGGTCTGGAGAACGGGCGGGCCAGTCCATAGCATCAATACCTTCCTCTTGCAGGAACTGCTGACACACTCCAGCCACATGAGGTCTAGCATTGTCTTGCATTAGGAGGAACCCAGGGCCAACCGCACCAGTATATGGTCTCACAAGGGGTCTGAGGATCTCATCTCGGTACCTAATGGCAGTCAGGCTACCTCTGGCGAGCAAATGGAGGGCTGTGCGGCCCCCAAAGAAATGCCACCCCACACCATGACTGACCCACCGCCAAACCGGTCATGCTGGAGGATGTTGCAGGCAGCAGAACGCTCTCCACGGCGTCTCCAGACTCTGTCACGTCTGTCACGTGCTCAGTGTGAACCTGCTTTCATCTGTGAAGAGCACAGGGCGCCAGTGGCGAATTTGCCAATCTTGGTGTTCTCTGGCAAATGCCAAACGTCCTGCACGGTGTTGGGCTGTAAGCACAACCCCCACCTGTGGACGTCGGGCCCTCATACCCCCCTCATGGAGTCTGTTTCTGACCGTTTGAGCAGACACATGCACATTTGTGGCCTGCTGGAGGTCATTTTGCAGGGCTCTGGCAGTGCTCCTCCTGCTCCTCCTTGCACAAAGGCGGAGGTAGCGGTCCTGCTGCTGGGTTGTTGCCCTCCTACGGCCTCCTCCACGTCTCCTGATGTACTGGCCTGTCTCCTGGTAGCGCCTCCATGCTCTGGACACTACGCTGACAGACACAGCAAACCTTCTTGCCACAGCTCGCATTGATGTGCCATCCTGGATGAGCTGCACTACCTGAGCCACTTGTGTGGGTTGTAGACTCCGTCTCATGCTACCACTAGAGTGAAAGCACCACCAGCATTCAAAAGTGACCAAAACATCAGCCAGGAAGTAATTATATTTGGTCCGCGAGACAATACCAAATTACTACTAGAGCTGGCCCGCCGGTATTATACAGCGCATTCACCGCTAATACTATGAATCCCATAATGCTCTGCTGTTGTTTTCGCGCGCCAATCAGGACAGGACCCAGAAACGCCCTCTCCTCTGTGACAGTAGTCATAGCAACATAGACGCTACAACTGTCAGCGCGCTATCCCTTCCCAAAAATGGCGAAAAGAAAGGCAGAAAACAGGAGCTTTCTGGACAAGTGAGAGCAGAATATCTGTTTACATATGTAAAAGACAAACCTGTTTGTCTTGTTTGTGGAGTCAACGTGGCTGTAAGTAAGGAGTACAACATTAGACGACACTATGAAACGAAACACCATGACAAATACATGACAAAATTAACGTTTTCTTTGTGCACTTTTTCTTGCTACAAGGCATGGGCTTGAATGGTTGATTGATTTATTATCATTTTATTTGTAAAATTATTAGCCAGTGGAAAAAGTTTATTTTGGTATTTAAATCAGAAGGCTGCAAATAGAAAAGAGGCATACGATTTTTATTTAAATTGTATTTATTTAATAAATGAATGCCATTGATGTGTTTTTTCATTTGAAATTCGATTTTGCATGTCTCCACTATTAAATGATATATTGTATGGTAATAAGTGATGCTTGTTCCATATTCAATGTTAAAGCAAAACTTGTTTGGGTCCATATTAAAAGGTTCATTTGTTCAATGTTGGCCCGCGACTTTGTTCAGGTTTTACATTTTGGCCCACTGGGTATTTGAGTTTGACACCCCTGGTCTAGAGCATGGAGGCGCTACCAGGAGACAGGCCAGTACATCAGGAGACGTGGAGGAGGAACACCAAGATTTGCAAATTCGCCACTGGCGCCCTGTGCTCTTCACAGATGAAAGCAGGTTCACACTGAGCACATGTGACAGACGTGACAGAGTCTGGAGACGCCGTGGAGAACGTTCTGCTGCCTGCAACATCCTCCAGCATGACCGGTTTGGCGGTGGGTCAGTCATGGTGTGGGGTGGCATTTCTTTGGAGGGCCGCACAGCCCTCCATGTGCTCGCCAGAGGTAGCCTGACTGCCATTAGGTACCGAGATAAGATCCTCAGACCCCTTGTGAGACCATATGCTGGTGCGGTTGGCCCTGGGTTCCTCCTAATGCAAGACAATGCTAGACCTCATGTGGCTGGAGTGTGTCAGCAGTTCCTGCAAGAGGAAGGCATTGATGCTATGGACTGGCCCGCCCGTTCCCCAGACCTGAATCCAATTGAGCACATCTGGGACATCATGTCTCGCTCCATCCACCAATGCCACGTTGCACCACAGACTGTCCAGGAGTTGGCGGATGCTTTAGTCCAGGTCTGGGAGGAGATCCCTCAGGAGACCATTCGCCACCTCATCAGGAGCATGCCCAGGCGTTGTAGGGAGGTCATACAGGCACGTGGAGGCCACACACACTACTGAGCCTCATTTTGACTTGTTTTAAGGACATTACATCAAAGTTGGATCAATCTGTCACCAATTGGATGGAAACCTTTTGTGAATTTTTGTAACGTTGCCAATTATTTTTCCCGAACGTATTTAGTTATTTGGCCCTCAAACTTGGGACTCCATATGCCATTTCGAAAATGAGGCGTTTCCCGTGAACCGGAAATCGCGTCATCACACTCCCTCATCTGATTGGTGGACTAGGCGGAAATGTTGACTTTGTGGCAGTGCTGATTTTTAATTAATTTAACCAGACAAGTCAGTTAAGAACAAATTCCTATTTTACAATGACGGCCTACCCTGGCAATATCTTCCCCTAACCCGGAAAACGCTGGGCCAATTGTGCGACGCCCTATGGGACTCCCGATCACGGCTGGTTGTGTTACAGCCCAGGATCGAACCAGGGTCTTTAGTGACCCCTCTAGCACTGATCTATCAAGGAGGGGGGTCTGGGAAGATGGTGGAGGTGGATGTTTTGTTTCAAATTAATTGCACGTTGAATGGAGATGAGAAGGAATGGATTACAGTGGCAAACAAAAAAAGGAAACGAGAAGTAAAGTGGTTGTGGAGTCTAGTAAATCCAAGCTTAGTTCTGACTCGTTTAGTCAGAGTGAGGATTTTAGATCCATCGAAATACCTGGGAGATCCGTTTGAAGTCTCGATAAAAATCATAGATGTGTTGGATGAGGTGACAACAGTGAAAATAACAAGACATGGGTTTATTTTTGTATTTTTGTGTGTCTGAGGAGCAGGAGAGCGCTTTGCACCTGAAAAAGATATTAGAATGTATCGTGTGTGGATCTGCGAAGCAGGGCGCCTATGGTGCATGCCGACTGACCAGTATGGTGGCTGGAGTGAGGAAGCCGACTCCATCCATTCTTTTGTTCTTTCCTCCTTGCAGCGTCATATGTATATTTGGGTTATGTGAGATAATCTGTAAGAGCCTTCGTGCCCAAACCTTTGCAGTGTGATAAATGTTAACTATTTGGACATGGGGCGGCAGGTAGCCTAGTGGTTAGAGCGTTGGACTAGTAACCGAAAGGTTGCAAGATTGAATCCCCGAGCTGACAAGGTACAAATGTGTCATTCTGCCCCTGAACAAGGCTGTTCCTAGGCTGTCATTGAAAATAAGAATTTGTTCTTAACTGACTTGCCTAGTTAAATAAAGGTTAAACAAGTGTATGTAGAAAGGAAGAATATCGTATGCCAGTTGGAGCGAAATTCTGCAATTTAGGTGGTGAGCATGCACCCGAATTCAGGAAGTGCCCTGTTAGGGTGAAGGAGACCAACGTGGCAAGAATAGATAGGATACTTGTCCAGCATGTCTCCTATCTGGAGGCAGTAAGAAGAATGGAAGGAAGTAATGTTTAAGAAACCATAGTAGTTGTCACCAACAGGATCCTGACATGTTGCATGTTAAAAAGGTGAACTTTGTATCGTTTATTGCATTGGTTATAAACTGCACAGCGCTAACACTGTGAAATGCAGTGTTTGGTATTTGACAGGCATAATGGGACCCATGTCATCCAAAAAGTTATACTTTTAACTAATATGTCCTTAGAACATTCTTCCAAGAGTCTTGATGATCTTCCAGGTGCTTTTTGGCAAATTTGAGTCAAATTTTGTACGAGATGTGTCCCATAATGTCATGCTTGAAAACACACAAATGTCGCCGAGTTAAAGCCGTTCTGCATGCAAGTGGGCCAAAATGCCTCCACAGCGATGTGAGAGACTGATCAACAACTACAAGAAGCATTTAGTTGTCATTGCAGCTAAAGGTGGCGCAACCGGTTATTGAGTGTAAGGGGGCAATTACTTTTTCACACAGGGGAATTGGGTGTTGCATAACTTTGTTAATGAAATAAAATAAGTATACTTTTGTTTGTTATTTGTAAACTCAGGTTGGCTTTATCTAATTGTAGGTTTTGGTTGTGTAACAACACTGTAGGTGGAGGAGTGTGTCATGTGTAGTAGTACAAAACCAAGAGGCAGACAAGGCAGTTCAGCACTCAAAGGGGATGTATTAACTCAAAAATGGTTCACAGGTAGCTTGGGGAATCTTCATGTCCCAAAAGAATGTTCTCACAAAATAAGGCAAATACTCTAAATCAACAACTGGCCCTTTATGGCAGTAGCTGAACGTAAACTTAAATCACTGGGGAAGATAATCTTTTACCCAGAGACTCAAACCTTCGATATTGGGTGCTTACTGGTGCAATGTTTGTGACACAGGTTCGGTGTGTCCTCCTCGCGGCTCTCTCTCTCCCCCTCTCTGAATGCCACTACCTCTCCATGTTCTTCCACCCTAATTGCAGCCAACTGTACAAGATGTGCAGCTGCAGTCAATTAAGTCTATGTGGAGAGATGCCACACCTTATAATGAGTGGTTTAGGCACCAGGTGGGTCCAAATGCTGGTCTTTCCCACCCGTACACACCTCGGTTGCCAATACTTGAAGCTCTGATAATGTTCAATATCAAAAATAGAGAAAATCTGAAAGGGGCAAATACTTTTAAACGGCACTGTACATGTTGGGGTATGCTATTCACAAGGACGTATTGTTCCGTCTCACGATTCCAGAGCATGAAACGGCACAGGGGATATTCAGTGTGCTGCATGGCTATATTGACGAAAACAGATTCCATGGGATCGAATGGTGGGCTTTTGCACAGATGGGGCTCCATCTATGGCGGGTAGGCAGGCAGGCAGGCCTCTGCACTCTTTTTATGAATGTGTTTCTTTCTGCCACATGGATTCATTGTATGATACATGAGAACAACTGGTGGCAAAAGAGCTAAGCACAGAACTCTGAGGTACACTGCAGCAGGTAACTTCGATTGTAAACATGGTTGGGTAGGTTACTTTCTAAATGTAATCTGTTAGTTACTAGTTACCTGTCAAATTGTAATCAGTAATGTAACTTTATTACCCACACTCAGTAACAAGCTGATTACATTCAGCTACTTTTAGATTACTTTCCCCTTAGAGGCATTAGAAGACAAATGTATGTTACCAATTGAATGACATCTATTGCAAGATAAATCAATGTTGAAGTTTACATAGCCGGCCATATATGGATGATTTGACTTTATGGGTTGGTTATGTAGGCTTCTTCTAACCCATCGCTTTCTACTACATATAATAATACATATACGATTAAATTACAACTTTACATTAATAACCAAAGTCAGAATTCCATTCATTCCAATAAATGTAATACCCCTTGATCTTCAAGAATAGGACTTGGCAATATGGAAGTATAGATTAGCCAAATTGTTTTACCTGAGCATAACCCCAAAACAAAGGCTCATTGATTCGAGTTGAAAAATAAATGCTGCTTTCATGGCATGGCATGCATGGAGCACTACTGAAAAGTGCTATTTACATGTGAAAAATGTCTTCTGCATTTGCTATAGGCCTAATGTATACATTTTTGTTGGTGACACTTTGATATCCTGATAATATGCAGCTGTTTAAAGGGCAAATCCACAGATGTAACATTTACAAAACCCCACCTCTGTTTTGGTAAAAAGCTGAGGGATGGGCTTGGAGAAATGTAACCACTCTCAGATTAATAGCCAAAGGTATGGATACAAGGACTGACCATCCATGATATCAAAATTATTGTTTTAACCATGTGTTTGTTTATATTTACAATGTTTGCAAACATTGGAGAAAAACAAGCTTATATTTTGGGTTCTCATGGAGTGTGACAGTTGAATTAAGCTCATGGGGCATTTTATAAGTTATATTATTCAAGAATCAATGGAGATATATAGTACCAGTCAAAAGTTTGGACACCTACTCATTCAAGGGTTTTTCTTTATTTTTACTATTTTCTACAATAATGGTGAAGACGTCAAACTATGAAATAAGTGTTAAACAAATCAAAATATTTTAGATTTCAGATTATTCAAAGTAGCCACCCTTTGCTTTGCACACTATTGGCATTCTCTCAACCAGCTTCATGAGGTAGTCACTTGGAATGCATTTCAATTCACGTGTGTACCTTGTTGAATTTCTTTCCTTCTTAATGTGTTTGAGCCAATCAAGTGAAGCTGGTTGAGAGAATGCCAAGAGTGTGCAAAGCTGTCCAAGGCAACAGGTGGCTACTTTGAAGAATCTCAAATCTCAAATATTTTAATTTGTTTAACACTTTTTTTTGTGGTTACAACATGATTCCATATGTGTTATTTCATAGTTTTGATGTCTTCACTATTATTCTACAATGTAAAAAAATTAAGAAAAACCCTTGAATGACTAGGTGTCCAAACTTTTGACTGGTACTGTACATGTGTGTGTGTATATTTATAAGTCCAAAAATGGATGTAGCAACTTTAAGTCTCAAGTTTGAGAGTTTTTTTTTTTATCAGCATGAATTAGATTGAGCAATAAAAGCCCCACTTGTATTCCATAGGCTGGACTGTAGCCTACAAAAGCCTATTCCTACTTTTTTTACCGCGATCCATCAAACCCATTTTGTGTGTCATCATAGTGGTCTCTAATTTGTGGTCAGACTTTTTATTTAACCTTTTAACTAGGCAAGTCAGTTAAGAAGACATTCATATTTTACAATGATGGCCTTCCCCGGCCAAACCCGGACGACGCTGGCGGACGATTCTGGGCCAGTTGTGCGCCGCCCTATGGGACTCCCAATCACGGCCGGATGTGATACAGCCTGGATGGAACAAAAGGTGGAACAAATTTAAACTTGCGCCTTTTTTTAATGCTGATTTGAATGTCATTGAGAAAACAAGTGTCAAAGATTTTTTTTCGCAAACATCGTTTCTGAATTTAAAAGTAATCGAGTTTTTCAAAAGTATCTAATCTGATTACAATACTTTTGCTGGTAACGTAACGGTTTAGTTACCATTTTTATAATCCGTTACTCTCCAACCCTGATTGTAAACTATATACTGTACATCAAACCACATCCACTGCGCGCACGCCTGTTCGCAAAACGATGTGGAGATATGGGATCAGAGCATGACAATGTTCTATTTCACACCGAGGCTTAGTTATCGAGGGGGAGTGCTGGAAAGACTTCGCATTGAGAGAGGAACTTGTCATTCACAATGGATGTAAAACAAATGACTTGGTTGACTTTCTGTGTAATGAAAATAAAATGTATTCTTGCCTATGTAACAGGCTGGGAAACTGAACGCAAGCATGCACGGTAAATACAAAAACATTACACAGATTGACCGAATCAGTGGATTCAGAGGAAATAATTCTTATTGAAGTTTTTCCTCCGCTGTCCACGTTTCTAACAGAAAACAGCATCAGTAAATGTCCCACACGAGGGATGACTGCTCACCAACACTTGGAAGAGCACTTTGGAACTACTTACCAATTCATTTGACTTTGATCCTGGCTAAATTGACATGCCGGTGTTGTCGAAAATCTCATGGTTTTGTGGCTAGAGTCATACTTTCTATAGAACAAACTTCGTCAGGATAGGCAACCGTTATTAATAATTAATGTGTGTTACTAAACAGAGGGAGTAAAATGTTGGCAAGCAATACACATTTCAGAACAACTATGGCTGAATTATTATCCTTACGCTTTCAAAAATACTAGTCGAATAAGACATGGGAGAAATTACGAATTTTGGAAAATAAATGTATTTATAGACTAATACAAATCAGTAGCGGATTTAGGTACGGGCGACATCTTGCCAGGGGCCCCACGGGTCAACGCATTCACGGGTCATTATGGAGGAGTTTTAGATCCTGACAAACCGAATACCCTGCAATCTCCTTCTGAGCATTAATGCCTCGTTCAAAACAACTGGGAACTCGGAAAAATAGTTGAACGTTCAACCAACTCGACTTCCCAACCTAAGGATCACTGACGTCATGATTTGGCCTCGTATTTTTTAGAGTTCCCAGTTGTCTTGAAAGCACCATAAAACTCATGGTACCATTCGCCAGCTCATATCTTTGTGAAGCTGGATTCAGTGCTCTCGACTGCATTAAAACGACATTTCAATCCAGGTTGGATGTGACAGCAGAGATAAGGTGCTCCCTGTCGGCCACTGCATCAAGCACACCCACCTCATTAGTGGGGGTGAGATAAAGGACGTTAGACTGCAATTGTCATAGCCCCACATTAACAGTATGCGATGGTGAAATAGTCTACCGTTAGAATGTTAGTCAATTGACTGCCAAAGCACCAAATAAAAAAGTAAACGTTGGCTGTTAATTACAATATCTTCATGTTTGGGGTCATGAGAATTTTCAGATATCAAAATGGGGTCGTGGGCATAAAACGTTTGTTTCTTAGACCAGGGGTTCCCAATCTGTTCCTCTTACTGGTATTGTCATGGCCCTGCCTAAATTTATAACCTTCATAGGCATGTGCTTCTATCTTCAACTGTTGACCTTACCTCAAGTTCAGTTCCACATCCCTCCTGGTCCTAGTTTCACAGGAACTGGCCTGCCTTAATCAGGAAGTGAACTGTTCCGCTTTACCTCCTTCCTTAGAAATATTGATATTCAGCAATAACATGTCTGAAGAAACTTCCTGTACTTCCCCTTGTCTCTCTAGTCACCCCTACATATAAATGTATTATAATCAATAAGTTATAATATGGTAACAGGAATAAGTATATTTCAAGTTAAAACCCAAGTCAATAATTTATTAAATCCCAACATTTGTGGCAACTGCAGATAGACACTAAGGCAGGGGTGTCAAATCAACCTGGGAGGGCCTAGTGCCTGCAGATTTTTGGTTGTTCCTTTCAATTAAGCCCTATACAACCAGGTGTGAGGAGTTCCTTAATTCATCAATCAAATACAAGGAAGGAGCAAAAGCCAGCAAACACTCGGCCCTCCATGGAATGAGTTTGACACCTGTGCTAAGGCAACAAAACATTTCAAATACAAGCACAAATCAGAAAAGTCAACCATAATTCTAGCCTGATGCTTTTCTTTTTGAAAAAAAAAAAAAACACATACACTAAGGATAGCTTTTTAAAAAATATGGCTGAAACATTAAAAGTAGTACTTGAATTATATTACACATTTGTATAAATAGTACTTTGAGAAAGTGTATCTTAACACAATGTGAATAATGTAAAAAAAATTAAAAAATACTTAACATCAAATTCCATCTAAAAGTAAAGTGGAATGTACAGCGAGGTTCAAAAGTATTTAGACAGTAGCATTTCAGAGACCCACTAAATCCTAGAGACTGACTCATGTGGAAGTGTTCAGAAACATTCTAATTTACATAAAGTGACTCAAATGACAATTCACCATTCATTTATATTGGGCACAAAATAAACTGAAACACAACCAAAACAAACTGCAAATGCATCCAGCAAGTTTGTAGTCACAAGCTTGATGTAGCCAATGCATGCTAGGAATATGGGACCAAATATTGAACGTTTGACTACTTTAATACACAAGTGGATTTGTCCCCATACTTTGGTGGACTATGTACAAAAACGGTTCACCCGATATGGATCTAAATACCCACAAATTAAATCTGACATTCTGCACTTTAATCCCATAGATATTTTGAAAGTGCTGGAGTACAGGGCCAAAACAAAATTGTCACTGTCCAAATACTATTGGACCTTACTAAGTCAAGTTCATGGCTCATATCCTCAGACAAAATTCAGCATTGAGGATACGGAGCCACTTTGAAAAATGTCACTTACATTAAACTGAATCTAAACCAATAGGCTCAAGTAAAAGGAAGCTAAATTGTAACCATGTGAGTAAAGAAATCATTCACGCTCTGATGAATGTCTGACGACCGAAAGCGCAGCCTAAAGAAATTGATCCTGAGTGTGCGGAGATTCATTTACCAACTTCACAAACAGGTGCTCATGATCCTATACTGATCAAATTGATACTGTCACCTTACTACCAACTCTGCTTTGTCAATAAAATCCCTAAGGCTCAAACTGTTGTTTATAAGTGAGATGTGTTGCCAAAACGTTCAAACCTGCAACCCACCTATTGTGTTTTTCCACACCGTTATGCTTAACATCCCATACTTAGTTACAGATAAGTTCTTTACCGCCCCATATCATGAGCCTTAAGGACTGGAATAGTCCCTTCCACCACAGGTTGGGCACAAAAGTATAGTTCCATTGATTGTGTTTCAAAGTGAAAAGCAGGAAAAATTACATATTACCAACAAAGTGGCACAATATACAATTTGGCAAGGATCGTTAACATTTAGGTAAAAAAAAAAAACACGCCATTTTTCAAGTGCGTGGATGACTTCTGCTCTGTATGGGAATTATTACTGAAGGCAAACAGGAAAATATTTTGTCACCCCTTTTGCATCTGCATTCACCAAGTTACCTCGACACATATTTGTAGGACATGTTACAGGGGCGGTCTGTGTAACTGCTTTCGCTTTGAAACACAATCGCACAGTGGAACTTTACTTTTCCACCCAACCTGTGGTGGGAGGGAATATTCCAGTCCTTAAGAGTTATTTACCGCCCCATATCATGAGCCTTATCTGTAAGCAACCAAGTAAAGTGGTGTGGAAAAATACCTTAGGTGGGTTGCAGGTTTGAACATTTGAGGCTCCACATTTATGAACAACAGTTTGAGCCTTAGGGGTTTTTCACCTCTCTGGAATATAGCATAAAAAATGAAATGTAACCCAACATGGCTGCATTCATATTATTTAAAATAGAGAGAACGTCTGAAAGCAGAGGATCTTTTAAAACTAGTAATTTTATCTTTAAATTATATTTTTCTATGTATACGTCAGTATACATTCTTTCGTGGTACCATGATGTAACATCTGACATCAAGCCAACTAGCAGCTCATATTTCCCTCTTTTAGTCCTTCTGTTGTTCTCTCCTCGTTTCCTCCCCCTCACACACTAGTTGAATCCTCTATATCTTCTGCCCCTTCCCTCTGTGGGAGGAGCCTGAGGTTCTCCTCGCCCAATGGCAAGGAAGAATCCTTAGGTATTCTATTCCTTTCCAGGTGTTCGTCCAATAGGGCGGCTACGGGGGTGTCACACTCCACGGTGCTGCACTTAGTGTATACGCCCCCCATGTCGGTTCCCAGGCCACTTCCTATGGAGTTGCGTCTAGCTCGGTTTCTCAGGGTGGAGTGGATGTAGCCCAGGGGAACAGGCAACGTGGCGAATATGATCAAAACAGCCAAGACGCCCAGGGCCCAGTCAGGGTAGTCCAGAGTCACCTCTGAGGCCTGAGGGAGAGACCGAGATGATTAAATGCAATTATAAACTGGGTGGTTCGAGCCCTGAATGCTGATTGGTTGACAGCCGTGGTATAATCAGACCGTACACAACAGGTACGACAACATTTTTATTTTAACTGCTCTAATTACATTTCTAACCTGTTTATAATATCAATAAGGCACCTCAGGGGTTTGTGATTATATGGCCAATATACCATGGCTAAGGCTGTGTCCAGGCACTCCGTGTTGCATCATGCTAAGGACAACCCTTAGCCGTGGTATATTGGCCATAAACCAAACCCTCTGGTCTTATTGGTTAAATATAATACGATCCAAAGTGAGAGGACAATGAGCAGCCTAGCGTTGCCTAACCGTTTCTCTGTTCCAGGCAGTGTAGGTGGGCCGTTTGAAGCACATCTTTAGCAGGCTGGCTCCCAGCAGTCCCAGCATGGCCAGCAGACACACATACTTCCACAGATACTTATAGACCACAGGGGGGCGCCAGTGCAGCATCTTCTCTATGTCATCAAGGAACCTGGTCATTCAGATATACAAGGCAATGATCAGTGAGAGACCAGTGGAAACAGACACAGCGAGTCAACCTGAAGGATCAATGTTTTAAATCCACATTTGGAGCCACTTTCGTTCTACCTTGAATAATTCAAGTATGATTACATTTCTTCATTAAAGATATTCTTCGGTACTTTTGTACCATTTTTAGCCAGTAGTTCTGAAAGTAGCACCCACGAGCCAAAAGTGGTCCCTGAATTTCAGATATGTGCACCATGTCATAACTCTCTCTCTGGCTCTACTGTGTGTGTGTGTGTCTTGCTAGCTGTCACTCAAATGGCGAGGGGCTGAAGCTCATTGGCTGTAACTCGAATTGCTAGGGGGCTGGCCCATGTGGGGGTAAATGTAGGGAAAATGGCACCGCACATCTTCCAAAAAACAATTGCTTTAAAACTAGGGACTTCGTGGCTAATTTAGGTAATATGCTCATAGATTATGCATGTATGAACTACACATTGACACATCACTAAAAAGGGGAGGTTTCAAAAAATACTTACTAGTCGCCAAAGCACCGGAGGATGTCTTTAATGAATATTCCGCTTTCGTGAAATAAATTGTCTCATCTAATTTCTGAAGTGTGCCATGCGGTTTATGCAGTCACTGTAGCTAATAGGTTCTTACCGGTCAGCGCCGTACACCCAGGACACGCTGAAACACTCAAACACCACCACGATGATGAGGGGCAGGGTGGCGGAGTAGTCGTCAAACATCATCACAAAGTAGTTCCCACAGCGCTGAGTGAACAGCATGCCAATCAGGAAGCCGATGATGCAGCTACACACTGGGGGACAGAGGGAAAACATTACAGATCCCACACAGATATACTGGGCATATTTACTAAAGAGGAGTCAGGACTAACAGTCAGGCCCCATTATGATGCCATCTTATAAAACGTGACCGCATATTCAAATTTGGTTTGCGCCTAGGCGAAGCGAACGTCTGTGCCTCACATATTCTCTGAAAAGACCTTTGCTTGGAAAAACAAGAAAAAAAGTGGCAATGTTTGTCCTTCTTGAGACACCATAGCAACAATTTAGCCAGGATACACTTCCTCAAAATAGACAAATCAAGAAATCTGTAATTCATTGATGTTTTTACCAAGCAGGCCTTAGTTAAATGTAAATTTGCCTGACTAAGATGTTTGGTGCAGTATTTCTCAAGTGAAAAAATGTTGCATGAAATTGTCCTCCCTCATTAAATTACAAACACTTAATTGAATAATCCCGTCCATATGTCCCACTCCTACTGGGAGTAGTAAGTACTGTTAACCAATCACCGACGAAGGGGCGTAGACTTCGGGCTACCGAACTTCGACTGTTTTCAAATCCTTTTTGAAATACTGACAGTCTAAACACCAATTACAAGTTACCAAATCGGATGTGTTTGTTCAGACAGCAGTCATTTGCTGACATGGCTACACTAGTTGTCATAGTAGCGACAGGCGTGTTGTTATGGATACAGGTATCCTGTGTGTGTATTTTCTTTCCTTCTGCCCTATTCACAGGTGCCACCAATCAGTCGCTAATCTGAAGACACCTGCTTCTTTTCTCTTACCCAATCACATCCCCTTTCCCTTGGTTTAAAAAGCCAGTCAGTTTTCTCAATAGCTCAATCTCTCTGAATCTCTCTTTGGATTGAGCTCTTTAGTTTTTTTGCTCCTACATGTCACATTTGTTTGGTATTATGTGAGTGTTTTGTTATGGTGTTTGACTGTTGGTGTGATGGTAGGAAAAGGGGGTACCAAGCCAAGTCGCCCATGGGCATACATTACCCGTAGGAATACTTTGTCTAAGAACACTAGTTAGAACTGGGCGGACCACCTGCTGTATTTTATTGGTTAGCTAGCTGTATTGAAGCAGGCAAGTCTAGCTTAGGGGTGTTTTTGGATATTTGTTTCTTTCCTTGGGTCCAGCTCAGCCCCTTTCCCCCCCTCCCCATTACTGTGTGTTTAAACAATGAACCATGAGTGTTTGACGGTAGATTTAACCTCTCTAGGGTTGGGGGCAGTATTTTCACATCCGGATAAAAAACATACCCGATTTAATCTGGTTATTACTCCTGCCCAGAAACTACAATATGCATATAATTTTGATTTGGATAGAAAACACCCTAAAGTTTCTAAAACTGTTTGAATGGTGTCTGTGAGTATAACAGAACTCATATGGCAGGCCAAAACCTGAGAAGATTCTGTACAGGAAGTGCCCTCTCTGACCATTTCTTGACCTTCTATAGCCTCTTTATCGAAAACAGAGGATCTCTGCTGTAGTGACATTTTCTAAGGCTCCCATAGGCTCTCAGAAGGCGCCAGAACGTTGAATGATGACTCTGCAGTCCCTGGCTGAAAAACAGTAGCGCATTTGGATAGTGGTCGATCAGAGAACAATGACACGGGTGTGCACGTGAAGAGTCCATTTTCTTCTTTCTGTCTTTGAACGAAAACAACATCTCCCGGTCGGAATATTATCGCTATTTTACGAGAAAAATCGCATAAAAATTGATTTTAAACAGCGTTTGACATGCTTCGAAGTACGGTAACGGAATATTTTGAATTTTTTTGTCACGTCATGCATCCGCGCGTCACCGTTCGGATAGGGACCTGAACGCACGGACAAAACAGAGGATATTTGAACATATCTATGGATTATTTTGAACCAAAACAACATTTGTGGATGAAGTAGAAGTCCTGGGAGTGCATTCTGACGAAGAACAGCAAACGTAATCCAATTTTTCTTATAGTAATTCTGAGTTTAGTGAACGCCAAACTTGGTGGGTGTCAAATTAGCTAGCCCGTGATGGCGAGCTATCTACTCAGAATATTGCAAAATGTGCTTTTGCCGAAAAGCTATTTTAAAATCGGACACCGCGATTGCATAAAGGAGTTCTGTATCTATAATTCTTAAAATAATTGTTATGTTTTTTGTGAACGTTTATCGTGAGTAATTTAGTAAATTCACCGGAAGTTTTCGGTATGTTTGCTAGTTCTGAACGTCACATGCTAATGTAAAAAGCTGTTTTTTGATATAAATATGAACTTGATTGAACAAAACATGCATGTATTGTATAACATAATGTCCTAGGAGTGTCATCTGATGAAGATCATCAAAGGTTAGTGCTGCATTTAGCTGTGGTTTTGGTTTTTGTGACATATGCTAGCTTGAAAAATGGGTGTGTGATCATTTCTGGCTGGGTACTCTCCTGACATAATCTAATGTTTTGCTTTCGTTGTAAAGCCTTTTTGAAATCGGACAATGTGGTTAGATTAACGAGAGTCTTGTCTTTAAAATGGTGTAAAATAGTTATATGTTTGAGAAATTGAAGTAATAGCATTTTTAAGGTTTTTGAATATCGCGCCACTCGATTCCACTGGCTGTTGACTAGGTTGGACGATTTCGTCCCACATACCCGAGAGAGGTTATTAGTTCTCACTGTTCCTTTTGACTGTTATAATTTGCACGAGTTACGTTACGGGTCTCATATCCATCCACCCTAGACTGCAGGGCCAAAGGGATTCGTAACACGTGTGCACAGTGGTGGTGGTTGTTAACTCGAAATGACACACTGACAAGGTTCCAGTTTAACGTTTACTAAACTGTATTAGCACACTACATGGTTGCCATAGCACTCAGGCCAGGTTCATCAACAATGAGACTGCTGCGCAGGCGCACTAATAAGAGTGATAGCCCCGTAATAATAGAAATATAGGGATACTTAAAAACAACTTAAGTGGTGCTCGTGCTTCCCATCACTCATGTAGCCTGCCATGGACGTTTCCCAGTTTTTTAAATGTTCAAAATCATAATGTAAGAACACTTCAGAGTAGCTAGCAAGCAACAAGACATGCCAAATAAGTCTAAAAACCACTTGAGGCCAAATAAATCCGATTTGACCGTTCAGACAAGTCGCATGGACAGGAATCAGATTTATATCTGATTTCAAACCACCTACGAAGGTGGAACAATATTGGATTTGAGACACTTGACTGCCAACGTGAATAAGCCTTTATTGTACTTGACCTCTATAGTTTTCTTCTAGTGGTTCCCAAATAGGGTTTAATACCGGTAAACAGTATCCCGAGATTTCTCGACCAAGCTCCTTCCTGTTTCCTGAGGAAAATTATGACGGGACCAATAATATACAATAGCTATACCACACTAATGCAAAATGGGCACGTGCGATTAGCTACATGAACTGGACATAACTCTGGCTTCATTCATACATAAGACCAGTCATCACAACGCTAACAGCCTGCCATATTTACTCGACATCAAGTCCCCAATAGAATACTTCATGGCTTGAATTGCTGAATTTCATGAATAGGCTAAACGAGACCGACAGTTACGGTAGACAATCTCCATACTACCAGTGTGGCACTGGCAGAGGCTCAAAATATGTGCGCTTCTCGCTCACTGTTAACAAAACGGTTGATACACTGGGTCCGAAATAGGGTAGACATTTGCAACATTGTTCCATGATTTACACTACAAGAGCATGGCGGACTTAGATTCACTAGGAATTGATCAACCGCGGCGCTATCCATGGTGCTGAATCTCCGCTCCTTGCTTTGTTTAGAGGAGAATCTGATATGTTCCCAGTCACTCTATAAGCAGGTTATCATACAGTAAAAACTGAATTTTCACTAGACTGTAATAACCTCAACAATTTACCAGTTAGCCAATAGTGCTTCAGATTCCTACATAACTAGGCTACATCAACAAAATATGGTGGTGACTTAAATTGCAACAAATACAGAGCATTCGGAAAGTATTCAGACCCCTTCTATTTTTCAACGTTTTGTTACGTTACAGCCCTATTTAAAAAAACATTTTTTATCCTCATCAATCTACACAAAATACCCCATAATGACAAAGGGAAAACAGGTTTTTAGAAATGGTTTGCAAATGTATTAAAAATGAAAAACAAATATCTTATGTAAATAAGTATTCAGACCCTTTGCTATGAGACTAAATTGAGCTCAGGTGCATCCTGTTTCCATTGATCATCCTTGAGATGTTTCTACAACTTGATTGGAGCCCACCTGGCGTAAATTAAATTGATTGGACATCATTTGGAAAGGCACACACCTGTCTATATAAAGGTCCCACAGTTGACAGTGCAAATCAAAGCAAAAACCAAGCCATGAAGTAGAGGAATTGTCCATAATCCTCCGAGACAGGATTATGTCGGAACAGATCTGGGGAAGGGTACCAAAACATTTCTGCACACTGCTTGTGAAGCACTGAAGGTGCTTCAACAAAGTACTGAGTATAGGGTCTGAATAATTATTTAAATGTGATTTCAATTTCTAAACACCTGTTTTTGCTTTGTCATTGAGGTATTGTGTGTAAATTGATGAGAGAAAAAAAACAATTGAATCCACTTTAGAATAAGGCTGTAACTTAACAAAATGTGGAAAAAGTCAAGGGGTCTGAATACTTTCCCAATGCACTGTACATCAAACAGTTCGATCAATGTGTATATTTCTAGATTTACAGTGTAGTATAGTTATGTCAGATTTTTTGCGCTGGAATTATTATTTCTAAATTGCAGTTCCGTTTTGAACGGGAATCTATCAATTTCCTCGTCAAGGAAAATTGGTAGATAAAAAAATATATTCACAAACTTGAGGTCAGAAACTCACAGGCTGCCTGACTGGGTCACGAGACACTCTTTACCTGTGAGTATGGTCTTGTGGCGCTTCAGCACTTTGAAGTTGTCGGTGAGGGGTGTGAGGATGCCCTCCATGGTGCCGAACATGGTGCTAAGACCCAGGTTGAGCAGCATGAGGAAGAACAGGGCTGACCAGAAGGGACTGCCCGGGAACAGAGTCATGGCCTCTGTGAAGGCTATGAACGCCAGCCCTGTGCCCTCCACACCCTGCGAGAGAGGCCAAAGGGGAGACTTACATTTATCGTGACATAGCATCTCAACAGATCCAAACTTTACCTTTACATTTTATATACACATTTTAGCTATAAACCTACTAAAATGTAATTTGTTAATTCATAATGAGTGGGAGGAGCAACAAACAGGCAGGTTAGTTTGGTTTCCAAATAAAGAGGGCAAAGCTGTAACTCAAAGAATATAGAGAGTGAGATGCAGTAGAAGAAGAGGCAGGCTTGAACGCAAGATCAACCGTTTACCTTGTTCATCACATTCTCCAGGCTGCAGTCGGTGAGGTTGCCAGGGACCTTGGCTCCGTGAACATTGAACCACTCCCTGTAGGCCTCCAGGACTTCCAAGCTGGGGTCAGAGATGTTGAACACGGGCAGCAGGTCCCGGTCAAGAGGGCCCACTGAGAACTGCTCCGACAGCTTCTCCAAGTTACTGAGAGAGGGGAGGGTGGAGAACAAGCAGTCAGTTCATTGTACATTTTAGCAACGGCCCAGAGTTTTCTGACCGAGTAGGTATGACATTTAATAGATTACTCCAACTGGTGGCCCGTGGGCGTTTTTATTTGGCCCCCAAGTTCTGAGCAAAAAAACCCACAAAAAAGCACACTTACTGAGTCACGCAGCGCATGGCGACTTCCCTGGCGCGGAAGCCCAGCACGGCGAACACCACCAGCGTGGCGAGGACAGAGGTGAGAAAGTTGATGGTGGAGACAGTGAGGGCGTCGCGGTGGCAGTTGTTGCTGCGTGGGTTGTAGGAGGAATAGGCGATGACCGAGCCAAAGCCCAGGCCCAGGGCGAAGAAAACCTGCGTTGCTGCCTGGCGCCACACCTGCACCTCACCCCAGATCTCCAGCTGGAGGGAGAAAAGAGGGGGGTGAAGAGAGCGAGGGGGAAAAAAGAGCGAGGGGGAGAGAGTCAGTGGAGAAACAAAGTCAGTTAACCCTGCTAGATTTCTGCCCCAGTCAACTGTAAGAGCTGTTATTATGAAGTGGAAAAGTCTAGGAGCAACACCGGCTCAGATGCAAAGTGGTAGGCCACACAAGCTCACAGAACGGGACCGCCGAGCACTGAAGCGTGTAAAATACGTCTGTTGCAACACTCGCTACCGAGTTCCAAACTGCCTCTGGAAGCAAGTCACCACAGCAATGTTCCAACGTCTAATGGAAAGTCTTTCATATTAATGTCCATGATTTTGGAATGAAATGTTCAATGAGCAGGTGTCCACATACACTACATGACCAAAATGTATCTAGTTTGTTAATTGCCATGGTTTCAAAAGCTGAGAAATGATGAACCACATACCCCTTTGGAGCAAATCAGAAGAACAGTTACAAAACACACTAACAGGGTTTGTTATAAGTGTGTGCTTAAGCAGGCGTGCTGGGTGGATGATGATGATACCTTAGGGTAGAACATGTACTTGATGCCCTCTGCAGCCCCTTCCAGCATCAGCCCTCTGATGAGGAAACACAGCAGCACCACGTAGGGGAAGACCGAGGAGAAATACATCACCTTGGACGAGAAGAGGAGGAGGGGTAGATAAGGCTTACAGCAGGGAAAACGGTCATTCCACACTTTTTTTCCCCCCACTGAATCACGCAGAAAATCCCTGCTAGGGGGGAAATGTAGGTTTTAACTACATTACATTTACATTACATTTTAGTCATTTAGCAGACGCCCTTATCCAGAGCGACTTACAGTAGTGAATGCATACATTTCATTTCATACATTATTTATCTGTGCTGGCCCCCAGTGGGAATCGAACCCACAACCCTGGTGTTGCAAACACCATGCTCTACCAACTGAGCTACAGGGAATTAATTAAACAACAAAGAATATGATCTACATGATCAGTCTGTGTGTGAAATAAAAAGTGGTTAATGTGAACCTAACTCACAGCTAAAAAATGTAAAGAAAGCAATCCGATGTTATTTGTTGCATAGACTTTACTGCAAATGACAGTCAAGTCTTGAGAAAAAACAATACACTAATATTGCAGTTAGCCATGAGAGCCTTTATAATAGAATGCTTGTGACCACACACACACATCTAAATACTGCATTTGGGAAAAAAAACATCTTACGTAGAACTAGAATGAAACAATCAGGTATTCTATTCTATTAGACATTGATCAAGTGCACAAGGCTGCATATGTGCAAAAATACCATTCACTGAGTAAAACATTAAATAATCCCCCCTCACTCACACACGTTACTGTCAAGTTCAACACAACAAAAGCAATATCTTTGGGCTACACTGCACATCATACACTTTCTGCCTGTGGACAGCTGTTCTACAATGTGCCAGCAGATCATGATTCCCTTTGTTGGCATAATTGACCTCTTTCAGTATGGAATCACTTGGGAGTTAGTGGATTTTGGACAAACTTCCCCTTTAACCTGTTAGGGTATAGGGGGCAGTATTGAGAATATTTTGAAAAAATATGTGCCCATTTTTAACTGCCTCCTACACCTACCCAGTAACTACAATATGCATATACTTATTATATATGGATAGAAAACACCCTAAAGTTTCAAAAACTGTTTGAATGGTGTCTGTGAGTATAACAGAACTCATTTGGCAGGCAAAACCCTGAGACAGATTCTGACAGGAAGTGGATACCTGATGTGTTGAATTGACTTTGAGCCTATGCCATTGAAAAACAAAGGGAAGGAGGAATATTCTGGCACTTCCTATTGCTTCCACAAGATGTCCCCAGCCTTTACAAAGTGTTTTGAGTGTTCTACAGTGAGATCTGACCGAATAAGAGCCATGGAACGGCGATGGCCCATTAGACACCTGGCGCGCGATTTGATGGTGGGTACTCTCATTCCGAAACGTTTTAAAAGAAAACCCAATGGTCCGCCTTGAATTTTATTCATGTTCTGGTTAAAAAAGGCCCTAACGATTTATGCGATACAACGTTTGACATGTTTGAACGAACGGAAATATATTTTTTCCGTTCTTGAAGTGAAGTGAAGTCCGGCTGGCTTAGATCATGCGCTACAACACGGAGGTTTTTCGACATAAATGATGAGCTTTTTTGAACAAAACTACATTCGTTATGGACCTGGGACTCTTTGGAAGTGACATCTGATGAAGAGAATCAAAGGTAATGGATTATTTATATAGTATTTTCGATTTTAGATTCCTCCAACATGGCGGTTAGTCTGTATCGCGATGCGTATTTTTCTGGCGCAGTGCTCAGATTATTGCAAAGTGTGATTTCCCAGTAAGGTTAATTTTAAATCTGACAAGTCCATTGCGTTCAAGAGATGTAAATCTATAATTCTTTGAATGACAATATAATATTTTAGCAATTTTTTCTAATATTAATTAATTATTTTGTTGTCATGACTTGACTGCCGGTATTGGAGGGAAACGATTTCCTGAACATCAACGCCATAGTAAAACACTGTTTTTAGATATAAATATGAACTTGATAGAACTAAAAATGCATGCATTGTCTAACATAATGTCCTAGGAGTGTCATCTGATGGAGATTGTAAAAGGTTAGTGCATAATTTTAGCTGATTGTATGGTTTTGGTGAAGCCTGTCTTTGAATCGACAATGCATTGCACACCGCTATTGTCAATGTACTCTCCTAACATAACCTAACTTTATGCTTTCCCCGTAAAACCTTTTTGAAATCGGTAAACGTGGTTAGATTAAGAAGATGTTTATCTTTCAAAGGCTGTAAGTTAGTTGTATGTTTGAGAAATTTGAATTTGTACATTTATTTGGTTTCAAATTTGCCGCTCTTGAAATGCACCTGCTGTTGATAGGGTGCGCCACGGGGGGCACGCTAACGTCCCAGGTAGCCTCAAGAAGTTAAGCAGAACATTCAGTACCTTGGCAGAGGATTTGATGCCCTTGAACATGCCCAAGCAGACGATGGTCCAGGCAGCCAGCAGGCAGCAGGTGATGACAAGGTTAAACTCGCCCATCTCGTTGATGGAGTCGGTGATGTTAAGAGCCTTCCGGAACCAGAAGTAGGTGGTAGCACCGCTGGCCACACATTCCTTCACTGAGATTAAGAAACAAAGCAATGGTCAGGTGAAAATGTTAGGCAAAGAATATGGAAGAAGATTGTTCCATCCGAAATGACAACCTATTCCTTATATAGTACACTTTATGTGCCGCCTTGCTCAAAAGTAGTGCACTATATAGGGCAGGGATGGGCAACTGGTGGTCCCTGAGGATCAATTTCCACACAAAAAAGTTATATATAGTATAAATATTTTTGGGGAACTTGGTCGGGGTCTCAACTTACTGTTTGTCGACTGTTAGAATACAGCAGGTGCAATTTCGAAACGTGGTCGCGCATCAGAGTGCTACAGTCACTCAATTAGCTCATGTCAGCAAAAAAAATTTGGCTGGTAAAGCATGGTCGAATTACCGATGGGGGGGGGGGTTCATTGACCATCAAATACCATAAAAAAAACTGAAGACATTTGGCTCCACCCTAAAGTAAAATTTTAAATTGCAAAAAAAATAAAAAATTGCCGCTGTCAATGTGGGTACTGCAGACCCATGAGCCACTGTGGCCCCTCATGATGAGTTCAGATTTTTTTGTGGGCCCCACCCACATCAAAGTTGCCCATCCCTGGCTGGTGTGTTTACGGACATATCAATCCTTATATCATATCAATCCTTATCCCAGTCTGCTGTCCCCACATTCTTCAAGAGGGCCACCATTGTTCCTGTTCCCAAGAAAGCTAAGGTAACTGAGCTAAATGACTACCGCCCCGTAGCACTCACTTCTGTCATCATGAAGTGCTTTGAGAGAGTAGTCAAGGATCATATCACCTCCACCCTACCTGACACCCTAGACCCACTCCAATTTGCTTACCGCCCCAATAGGTCCACAGACGACGCAGTCGCCATCCCACTGCCCTATCCCATCTGGACAAGAGGAATACCTATATGAGAATGCTGTTCATCGATTACAGCTCAGCATTTAAAACCATAGTACCCTCCAGACTCGTCATCAAGCTCGCCCTGTGCAACTGGGTCCTGGATTTCCTGACGGGCCGCCCCCAGGTGGTGAGGGTAGGTAACAACATCTCCACCCCGCTGATCCTCAACACTGGGGCCCCACAAGGGTGCGTTCTCAGCCCTCTCCTGTACTCCCTGTTCACCCACGACTGCGTGGCCATGCACACCTCCAACTCAATCATCACGTTTGCAGACGACACAACAGTAGTGGGCTTGATTACCAACAATGATGAGACGGACTACAGGGAGGAGGTGAGGGCTCTCGGAGTGAGGTGTCAGAAAAATAACCTCTCACTCAACGTCAACAAAACAAAGGAGATGATTGTGGACTTCAGGAAACAGCAGAGGGAGCACCCCCCTATCCACATCGACGGGACAGTAGTGGAGAGGGTAGAAAGTTCAGTACACATCACGGACAAACTGAAATGGTCCACCCACACAGACAGCGTGGTGAAGAAGGCGCAGCAGCGCCTCTTCAACCTCAGGAGGCTAAAGAAATTTGACTTGACACAAAAAAAACACTCAAACTTTTACAGATACACAATCGAGAGCATCCTGTCGGGCTGTATCACCGCCTGGTACGGCAGCTGCTCCGCCCATAACCGTAAGGCTCTCCAGAGGGTAGTGAGGTCTGCACAACGCATCACCGGGGGCAAACTACCTGCCCTCCATGACACCTACAGCACCCGATGTCACAGGAAGGCCAAAAAGATCAAGGACAACAACCACCCGAGCCACTGCCTGTTCACCCCGCTACCATCCAGAAGGCGAGGTCAGTACAGGTGCATCAAAGCTGGAACCGAGAGACTGAAAAACAGCTTCTCTCTCAAGGCCATCAGACTGTTAAACAGCCATCACTAACATTGGGTGGCTGCTGCCAACATACTGACTTAACTCAAGCCACTGGAAAAATTGATGTAATAAATGTATCACTAGCCACTTTAAACAATGCCACTTCATATAATGTTTACATACCCTACATTACTCATCTCATATGTATATACTGTACTCTATACCATCTACTGCATCTTGCCATCTTGATGTAATGTATCACTAGCCACTTTAAACAATGCCACTTTATATATCCTACATTACTCATCTCATATGTATATACTGTACTCTATACCATGCACTGCATCTTGCCTATGCCGTTCTATACCATCACTCATTCATATATTTTTTTATGTACATATTCTTATTCATTTCTTTACACTTGTGTGTATAAGGTAATTGTTGTGAAATTGTTAGGTTAGATTACTCGTTAGATATTACTGCATTGTCGGAACTAGAAGCACAAGCATTTCGCTACACTCGCATTAACACCTGCCAACCATGTGTATGTGACCAATAACAATTTGATTTGAAGGGAATACGACGGCTTTTCAGACACAGCTGATGGGTCGTTGCTATGGGAGTGTTTACTTACCAGTTATGTTACCGTGTTCAGGACACTCTTGCCACGGTAGTGGATACTGAAATGAGTTTCCTAAGTAGAAAAGGCTCCAGCCGATAATCACGTTGTAGTAGAGAGCAACAAAAAAACACACCTGAAAAGGAGAAAAGTTTACATGGGTTAGTAACACATTGTTGTCTCCCTCAGGATCTCCTACCAGGCATTTCATGTTCGTACGACGCCCTGATATTTATAACATGTTGGGGATACAAATTTGAACTCAATTAGAACGCCCTCCGGTCTAGTGATGTTATGTAAAGTCAAATGCAATGCGCCCATAGGATTTCAAATCTCGTGCTCAAACTGAAGCATTGCTAATCCTTGACCTTGGGCCATGTGGGGTCAGGTCAGGTGTATTCATTACGGAATCCGTATAAAAACAAAACGATAGAAACTCGTTTGCTCTGGGACAAACTCAGGTAAATCCTCCCTGTTTCGTTTAAGAGAGTTTTTGCAACAGAATTGGCGCAATGAATCCGCCCCAGGTGACCGCGTTTGTATGACTAGCGGACAGCTACATTGTTTAATCTCTCACCACACAGCTGGAGTAGCCGATCCCCGCCAGCTTGGGAGAGATGTGCTTCCACACCCCGATGCTGCCCTGCCGGATGGACTGACCAGCCGCCAGCTCCAGGAAGAACAGGGGAATGCCCACCAGGATCATGAGCAGCACGTACAAGAGGAGAAAGGCCCCTGTGGGAAGGAGAAAAAGATAGAAGTGTTCATGAGGGCTAAAAACAAAACTGGCCTTGTGCCAAGTGTTAGTTAATATGACAGTGAGGATAGTAATTGAATCCTATTGGCAAATCCATTAGGACATTTGAAGATGCACTAAAAAGGCATACTGAGTTATTGTTTTCCAAGACAAATGCATTCACAGCAAAGATTAGAGGAAAATGTTCAAGTAGTTTGCCGCCTCAGACCTTTGCCAGTATTTATAACATATCTCAGTGTAGGAGTGCTGATCTAGGATCAGGTCTCCCTTATCCATGTAATCTTATTCATTATGATCTGAAAAAGGCTAAACTGATCCTAGACCAGGTGAGAAAACAAATGCGAAAATGTATGTACTCACTACTGTAAATCACTCTGGATAAGAGTGGCTGCTTAATGATTGAAATGTTAACCCCACTGATACTGACACCATCCTCACCTCCTCCATTTTGATGGCAGAGGTAGGGGAACCTCCACACGTTGCCCAGGCCAACGCTGAACCCCACCTGAGCCAGGAAATACTCCACTTTACTGTCCCACCCATCCCGGGCGGGGGGCTCCACTACGCCCTCCTGACTATCCTCGCCAGCCAAGCTGCCCAGCTGAGTCTCTGGTGTCACCGCCATGTAATCGTCATTGGGCAGGGGAGGCTTCTCCATCTATCAAAAGATGGAAAGAACATAATTTAGTAGGGCCGGGACAATACCAGTATCGGGACACTCATTAGTATCATGGCAAGGAAACCAGACACCAAGCAGATTTAACTTCTTTCGGAAAAACAACCCTGATGTTGGAAACAAAGATTAAATGTGTATCTGGATGACAATTTATTTTACAACCTATAGCACACAATATTTTACATGCAGCAGGTTATTAAAGGAACAGAGTTGTCTGCTTCAATATTTGCCATGGGAAAAAAAGATTGTGATACTGTTATCATCCCAGCCATAAAGTTTATTGTGGCTAGTAATATGCCACATGCATCTAGGCTACTACATGCATGGGGTGAATTGAAAGTGGGCACACCAAGCTCAAAGTGCATTGGGTAAATCCATTTGAGTCACTTTTTGACAGCATCCCTTTTGATTGAAAACTTTCCATACATGTTTGCCCATGAAAGAAGGGGCCAGAAAGTGACTTTTTAGACCCGAATGCCAAAACATTCAAGAGACAATGGTGTTAAAAGTTGACCTATTTTGGATGCCCCACCCTACAATGAGATATCCATGTCTTCATCACTGGAAAAGAAACTGGCAAAATCCTAGAGGAAAACCTGGTTCAGTATGCTTTCCACCAGACACTGGGAGATAATTGTCCCCTTCAGCAGGACAATAACCTAAAACACAAGGTTAAATGTACACAATCTCCATAGACAAACATTGGCAGTAGAATGGAATCACTGAAGAGCTTAGTGGCTTTCAACGTGGCACCGTCATAGGATGCCACCTTTCCAACAAGTCAGCTCATCACATTTCTGCCCAAGTCAACTGTAAGTGCTGTTATTGTGAAGTGGAAACCTCTAGGAGCAACAATGGCTCAGCCCCGAAGTGGTAGGCCACACAAGCTCACAGAATGGGACCGCAGAGTGCTGAAGTGTGTAAAATCCGTTGCAAACTGCCTCTGGAAGCAACGTCAGCACAAGAACGTTCCGTCGGGAGAATCATGAAAATGGGATTCTATGGCCGAGCAGCCACATACAAGCCTAAGATCACCATGCGCAATGCCAAGGGTCGGCTGGAGTGGTGTAAAGCTCGCCTCCATTGGAAGCGCGTTTTCTGGAGTGACGAATCACGCTTCACCATCTGGCAGTCCAACAGACAAATCTGTCTGGGTTTGGCCGATGCCAAGAGAACACTACCTGCCCCAATGCCATCTGCAAATTATGTTGGAGGAGGCATAATGGTTTGGGGTTGTTTTTCATGGTTCGGGTAGGCCCCTTAGTTCCATTGAAGGGTAATCTTAACGCTACAGCATACTAGAGGTCGACCGATTGTGATTTTTCAACGCCGATACTGATTATTGGAGGACCAAAAAGGCCGATACCGATTAATCAGCCGCTTTTTATTTATTTATTTGTAATAATGACAATTACAACAATACTGAACAAACACTTATTTTAACTTAATATAATACATCAATAAAATCTATTTAGTCTCAAATAAATAATGAAACATGTTCAATTTGGTTTAAATAATACAAAAACAAAGTGTTGGAGAAGAAAGTAAAAGTGCAATATGTGCCATATAAGAAAGCTAATGTTTAAGTGCCTTGCTCAGAACATGAGAACATATGAAAGCTGGTGGTTCCTTTTAACATGAGTCTTCAATATTCCCAGGTAAGAAGTTTTAGGTTGTAGTTATTATAGGACTATTTCTCTATACGATTTGTATTTCATATACCTTTGACTATTGGATGTTCTTATAGGCACTTTAGTATTGCCAGTGTAACAGTATAGCTTCCGTCCCTCTCCTCGCTCCTACCTGGGCTCGAACCAGGAACACATCGACAACAGCCACCCTCGAAGCAGTGTTACCCATGCAGAGCAAGGGGAACAACTACTCCAAGTCTCAGAGCGAGTGACGTTTGAAGCGCTATTAGCGCGCACCCCGCTAACTAGCTAGCAATTTCACATCGGTTACACCAGCCTAATCTTGGGAGTTGATAGGTTTGAAGTCATAAACAGCGCAATGCTTGAAGCATTGCGAAGAGCTGCTGGCAAAACGCACAAAAGTGCTGTTTGAATGAATGAATGCTTACGAGCCTGCTGCTGCCTACCACCGCTCAGTCAGACTGTTCTATCAAATCAAAGACTTAATTATAATATAATAACACACAGAAATACGAGCCTTAGGTCATTAATATGGTCGAATCCGGAAACTATCTCGAAAACCAAAAGTTTTTTCTTTCAGTGAAATACGGAACCGTTCTGTATTTTATCTAACGGGTGGCATCCCTAAGTCTAAATAAGTTTAAATATTCCTGTTACATTGCACAACCTTCAATGTTATGTCATAATTACATAAAATTCTGCCAAATTAGTTCGCAACGAGTCGGTGGCCCAAACTGTTGCATATACCCTGACTCTGCGTGCAATGAATGCAAAAGAAGTGACAATTTCACCTGGTTAATATTGCAAAAAATAAACCATTTTTTATTTTTATTTTTAAATCGGCAAGTCAGTGTCCAAAAATACCGATTACCGATTGTTATGAAAACTTGAAATCGGCCCTAATTAATCGGTCGGCCTCTACAGCATACAATGACATTGTAGACGATTCTGTGCTTCCAACTTTGTGGCAACAGTTTGGGGAAGGCCCTTCCATGTTTCAGCATGACAATGCCCCCCGTGCACAAAGCAAAGTCCCTACAAAAATAGTTTGTCGAGATCGGTGTGGAAGAACTTGGCTGACCTGCACAGAGCCCTGACCTCAACCCCATCGAACACCTGTGGGATGAATTGGAATGCCGACTGCGAGCCAGGCCTAATCGCCCAACATCTGTGCCCGATTTCACTAATGCTCATGGCTGAATGGAAGCAAGTCCCTGCAGCAATGTGCCTACATCTGGTGTAAAGCCTTCCCAGAAGAGTGGAGGCTGTTATAACAGAAAAGGGGGCCAAACTTCATACTAATGGCCATGATTTTGGAATGAGATGTTCAAATGAGCAGGTGTCCACATAGTTGTGCACTACATGACCAAAAGTAAGTACCTTTATCTTTTGGATGATTTGGCATTCAGGCCCTAAAAGTCACTGTCTAAGCACTTCTACAATAGGGAAATGTGTGGAAGGATTCGTTCAAATCAAAAAGGGGTGCTGTCAAAAAGTGATGAATTCAAATAGACTTACCCTATTTGTAGTAGCCTCCCCCACCCCCTCCTCTCATTGTCATGAATTCACCAAGTTCATAAAACTTTTCTGTTTAGTGGTTCACTGTGGCAGCATTTAGCTACAGGTAGGGTCGCAAAGGGTCGGAAACCTTCTGGTAAATTTCTGTAAAATGTTTCTGAAATTTTCCATGGGGGGGGGGGGGGGGGGGGGGGAGTTTAAGCAACATTACCGGGTAACGCCCGGTAATGTTGCTTAAACTCATCAAAAAAGTTAGCTTATAACAGCGAACCTGTTTTGTGGGATACACAAGACAATTCTAGGTCTTGTGGCATATTTTGGTTAAACTATCCTCAATTCAATGGAATTGCAACCCTCTGCATGCACAGTGCATTCTTCCATCACATGTACAGCTGATTCTCAAGATCTTTCACACTAATTAGATGCTATTGAGCCCACACTACTATACTGTCTGAGCCAAGGACTACATGCTTTCTGGTAAGTTTGGATTACAATACTGGGTGGGGTGAATATATTTTATATGACATACATGATTTTTTGTTAACTAGTAAATAGTAGCCTACAGCAAAGTGTGTTTAAATCATTGCTTAACAATTTCTGCTAGTTAGTTTTTGCTACCATGTGGGTTTTAGCTTACTTGAGCCTGCTAACTGAGGAGTGTTAATTAATTCACCTGTTTCCATACATGTTTCATTTAAAAACATTTCTTACAAAGCAGTTGTTTAATCTAACTGCTTAACTATTTATCTGTATATGAAATTGTATTTGTTTTTTTTGTTTTTTTACAGGAAAATGCCACAGGCACTATCTGATGTGTGGAGTCATTTCACTGCAGCTAATGTAGAAGGAAAAGCCGTGTACATTTGCAAATTCTGTGCCAAATCATATGCGAAGAAGGCAACAAAGATGCAGAATCATCTGGCCAAGTGCATAAAGTTCCCTCAGCGCTCACAACAAAAGTCAAAAGTCCCTCTACTTCTATTCGAGGTGAAAATGATTTTTTAAAAATCAGATAGCAACAGCTCACAGTCCTCCAGGAATCAGAAGTTTTGACTCAATGGAGGAACGTAGTCATACACAGCCTTTGCTCGAGCTGTGTATGCCTCGGATGCTCACAGGCAATGTGTATTGGAAGAGATTTCTGAATGTTCTTCTTCCAGCATACACCCCTCCAACCAGACATGCTTTATCTATTCATTTGCTGGATGCAGAGTTCAGAGATCAAGTGAAGGTCAAGCAAATCATTGAGAAAGCAGACTATTGCAATCATCTCTGATGGGTGGTCGAATGTTCGTGGGCAAGGAATAATTAACTACATCATCTCCACCCCTGAATCAGTATTCTACAAGAGCACAGACACAAGGGACAACAGACACACCGGTCTCTACATTTCCGATGAGCTGAAGGCAGTCATCAATGACCTTGGACCACAGAAGGTATTTGCACTGGTGACAGACAATGCTGCGAACATGAAGGCTGCTTGGTCTAAAGTGGAAGAGTCCTACCCTCACATCACACCCATTGGCTGTGCTGCTCTTGTATTGAATCTGCTCAAGGACATCATGGCACCGAAAACATTGGATACACTCTACAAGAGAGCCAAGAAAATGGTTAGGTATGTGAAGGGTCATCAAGTTATAGCAGCAATCTACCTCACCAAGCAAAGTGAGAAGAATAACAGCACCACATTGAAGCTGCCCAGCAACACCGTTGGGGTGGTGTTGTCATCATGTTTGACAGTCTGTCTGAGGGGAAGGAGTCTCTCCAAGAAATGGACATATCAGTCTGCCAATATGGACAGCCCATCAAGAGGATCCTCCTGGATGATGTATTTTGGGAGAGTGGTAAGCAGCCTGAAACTCCTGAAACCTATAGCAGTAGCCATTGCACGGATTGAGGGAGACAATGCCATCCTGTCTGATGTTCAGACTGCTTGCAGATGTAAGAGAAGAAATCCATACTGCCCTGCCCACTTCACTGTCGCTCCAAGCAGAGGAAACTGCAGTTCTGAAATACATCAAAAAGCGTGAAGACTTCTGCCTGAAGCCCATACACGCCGCAGCGTACATGTTGGACCTCAAGTATGCTGGCAAGAGCATCCTGTCTGGTGCAGAGATCAATACTGTGTCTCGCCACCTTGGCCTGGATAAGGGCAAGGTTCTTGGCAGTCTGGCGAAGTACACTTCCAAGTAAGGGCTTTGGGATGGAGATGCAATATGGCAGTCGTGCCAACATATCATATGAGCCACCTGGTGGAAGGGACAAAGTGGATCTGTTGCCTCCATCATCCTCCAAATCCCACCAACATCAGCCGCCTCAGAGCGCAACTGGTCCTTGTTTGGGAACACACACACACACCAAAGCACGCAAAAGGCTGACCAATACAAGGGTTGAAAAAGTGGTTGCCATCCGGCAAATGTTAGGCTTTTTGAGCCTGATAACAAGCCATCCTCAACAAGGTTGGAAAGTGACAGTGAAGATGAGGCCTCAGAGTCTGATGTTCAAGAGGTGGACATTGAGGAGGTCCAGGGAGAAGACATGGAAGCCTGAGAGGATGATAGTCTAGAAACTAAAGCTTTGGTTATCATTTTACAGATCATTGGGGACATTCAATATTCCCTTTTGATGTTCAGTGAAATCATCCCATGTGAAGTCAACTCATTTAATTCAAGTTAAATTCGTAACTCAATTGTTTTTTTTTAAATTGTTTTTTCTTCTAAGGATTTAATAATTTGCAATTATGTCTACTTATGATAAGGTAAAAGGTTTATGTTCTTCTCCAAATGATATGGTAAATATATCCAATGCAAAAAACATCGACATTTAAATGGTATTAATATTAATTTGCCTACATTTCCGTTAACTCCCATGGAAAGTTTTCACCTCTGAATAATCCCCAAAATGTGCAACCCTAGCTACAGGGTTGTTCCATTTTATTTCAAATCACAGAAAGTTTCCACCTCTGAATATTCCCCAAAATGTGCAGCCCTAGCTACAGTGTTGGTCCATTTGATTTCAATCATGTTGACTGCACCCCTTTGGATTTGAATAAAACTTTTGCTACATATTTGCCCATGGTAGAAGTGGTCAGAAAATAACTTTTTGTACCTGAATGTCAAAACATTTAGGAGCTAGAGGGGCTCCAAGTTTTGCATACTACACCCTACCATGAAACATCCAAGTCTTCATCACTGGAAAATATAAAATGGTTGAGTTGGTATTATTTAAAAGCTTACAAATAGGATTGTCAAACTATTTGATAATTGATTCAATTTTTTTACCTTTAATGTCAATTATTTAAAAAAAGTGGTAAACTCCCAATTCTAATGTTTTCTTCATATGCTGTAGCTTTGACCTTATTTTCCCCAGAGGTGTTTGTGTTGTGTCATCAGTTAAGTCAACATGCTCTGAATACAGTGTGGTGGTGTCATGTTTAGACTGATAAACGTACTAAAGTGGGTTTAAAATGTAAACGTCAACATTCAAAATGGTAGCACAAAGATGGTTGAAGGTCCAGCGAATGTTGCCTTAAATGACAATATCAGTGGTTTTAAATTACTGTTAAACTTCCATAGGAAACTGATAGAAATAGAAATATAGATAATAGAATAGGCATTACCATTTAAGTTGAACAGTGGATTGAGAGGCAGCCATCTTTGTGATAGCAATTGTAAGCAAAAATGTCAATTCAATTAAAATGTCAACGATGTACCAGCTAAATTGCAGTGGTCTGAAGGGATAGGTCCTTCTATGAATTATATTTGTATTATGAAAATTACACCCACCCTGTATTCAAGAGTATGCGGTGTCTCAACCGATGGAGACATGGGTGTCTCATGGTAGGTTATTCAAAATGGGTAAACTTTGTGTTGGCATACGGGTCCAAAAAGTTATTTTCTGACCACTTCTACTATGGGCCAATACAGTGGGGCTGGATTTCTCCGATACCTTGACAAAGATGAGCAAAAAAGATGGTATAAAATAAATACAAATACTGAGCTTTATTGTATTGAATGTTTACTTTTTACATTCACTTTTTTATACTAATAATTGCTCAAAGAAAGATTGTTTGAGAAGCAATAAAATTATTGGAACCCCTGTTTTCAATAATTCAGCACCCTCCCCTAATAGGCACAAATAAATGAAAGACGGGCATGGTTGTTATATTGTTACTTTGGGAATATGAACTCATGGCCAGAAAAGGTGATACTTGTTCATGATGCTGTTAACCTTAACAAGGGCCTCAGAACCAGTGGAAGCAAAATAGCATCAAAGATCCACCACTATATTTTACAGTAGGGATGAGTTTTTTTCTGCATATTCATTGTTTTCTCTTAGGCCAAACCCACAACTGGAGTGGGGGTTAGTGCAATTCGGGATCCTTGGGACACCCTTACCCTAAATTCTAACCTTAACCATTTTAAATGTCAACTTCAATGGGGTGACGTCAGAGTTGGGCCGTCCCAAGGATCCTGTTCATAGGTAGAAACGTTATTTTTGTCCATGTTACCTGGGATCCTTGGGACGGTCCTACCCAATTGTAGTTTAAATTTAAAATGGTTAAAGTAAGGGTTAGGGTAGGGGTTTTAAACCTCAGCGGCCGAGGACCTCCATTTTCGTGTCACATGACCAATCAAAAGGGGGTGCTGTGTGGAGTCATTTTTCGGTTTTATGCTTCTGCAGATATTGAATGTGCAACTATAATTATGGTTTATAATATATCAGAACTTAAACAGGACAGCATAATGGGTAGACAAAGAGAACATTGTGTAACAAGGTGTAGGCAGCTGGCTTAGTGATAGGAGGTTGTGAAACCAATCAAGGGGAGCATGTGAGGAAGAGATAGAATGGAGAAACAACTGAATCAGTCAATCACTGGAAATTGAGTGGTTGCTGACTCTTGAGTAAACACTAAGAAGATAAGATCCAACGCCTGGCAACATGTGATGAGCCAGGAGGCTGGGACCAGCCTGCACGCCAACGATAGGCTGGAGTAAGTCTAAACCACACCCAGCCTCTACTCTGACAGGCCCAGCAAGGAGCGGGAACTAGCTCTGTCAAGAGTATTAAAGAAGAAATGTGTGGTTGAATAGTTAGTTCTCTGTCTGCCCTGCGTGGTGTTTTAGTGAGCCCATATATACGAACATCATATTTACCATGCAAGAGTTTGCATTAATTAAAGTACAAAGAAATTAGTAGTTACTCTGTACTGACTATTTTATTCCAATACCAGATTCGAATTGACGCAACCCTAACAGCTGTCAAAATGTGATTGAAATCAAATGGAATCACCCTACAGCTAAATGACACTTATTTGGGGTTAGGGGCTCTATTATGTAGCCAGCTCCCACTGTAACACAGCACTGTACAACACCCAGACAATTCGGAAAGAGGTGCACTCACCACGTGACAACATAAGACATTGTCTCATCCAATTACCACTTATGTTTTTTATTTTCTTTAATCACCAGATAATCGCCAGTCCTTTACATGTAGAAGCATCAAACTCTTATTATCACAAAACATTACAGGTGGCTTGGTGGCCCGCTATAGTAATAGCACATACAAGACATTGACAATGATGGGTGAAATTACCCGGTTGCATCAGCTAAGTGCAACACGCCACTCAGTTCAATTCCCATCTGTCTAAAATTGCACGTCTTCATGTTGAAAAAGACTCACCTGACCTCTATGTTAATTCAATATTTCCAGTGTAGGAACCGTGGGTAAGGACCGCCAGCGACGTAAAAAGAAACTCCAAGCTAGCTAACGTTAGCTAGCTAACAGTAGTAACGCAACATGTGGCATCCACCAAAACCAACTTCAACAACGCAGCTTCAACCAGATTCCCTGCGCAGTGATGTAGCTAGAAGTGGGATCAAAATATGTGAGCGATCGCTTACAAATTCACATGAAAAGTTATTCTGGTTCGAACAATAGATCTAGTAGATATGAATCAGATTCATGCGGGACCTCAAAGAAAACACGCGGAGTTTTTTGTGTGGGCGTGTGTATTTCCACTGCCGCGTATTATGGGGGCAGTGGCTACAATTATTCTTAGGCGCAACAAAATTATTCTGTACTGAATGTGAGAATTTTGTCGGTTTATGTTTGAAACCACTCAATCAGCTTCAACATATTTTTTTCCTTTATTTCTGTCATTTCTTTAGAAATATTAACACAAAAATAAAATATTAACCTTATTTTTGCTGTCACTTGGACGATAGCTTTACTAAGCCTACTATTGTTGGGTTAAAATAAATACGCTCATCTGCCTAAGGTGGTATTGATGTGAATCAACTATATTATGTAATGAATGTAAAATGTTGCACAACAATATTACGGAACACGTTCAAATATTTAAAAACCACAAGCAATTGTCATTCGTTTAAAAAGTATATATATTAGACAAAACAATGTAAATAGCATATTGTATGATAGCCCCATAATGATGCCACTGCTATTTAAACCAGAGTCATAGACCTTATATAATGGTTAGTAACGCAAGTAATTTGTTGTGACTGCTGCTGTTCACCCACATTTCCTTTTCCCATGGAATGGCAAATACCTACCTCTACCACGTTCCAACTTTCTGCGTGTGCTGTTGTCCTTTATGTCCTGTTTTTTCTTTAGCTTTCTATTACATAGTTTAGAGTTAACACTCGGCCTACTTGATAGTTACTTGAAAAAATATGAATGACGACTTCATCATTCCAGGTAGATATAATAACACAACTCAAACTAGTCTAATCTGGGAAGCAGGCTAAACTAAAGAATCTGATGTAACAACTGTTGCGGTTCACAAAGCAGCGGCGTCCAAGTACAACAATGCAACCCCCAAAATGATGTGCTAAATGCACAAGTATAAAATAACTTTAGAAAAAAATGAGTAGTGAACATGCTCGCCATTTCTCATGTTATTTCAAAAGGTAAAAACATGCACTTCGAGAACCATATATTTTACGCCATCTAAACAGTCTGTCTTTTATTCTCAAATAAAAGCAATAATGCAACACAGTATGATATTATGCTTTAAATGAATGACTATAAATACCTTGGCGTAACAGAATAGTTCTTTCTCTTAACTTTTAAAAAAAAAGTCTTCAATTTCATCGAGACACAAACGCCACGTTGATGCGAGGGCACTTCTTCGTCTTTAAAGTTTTACTGCAGACTACACCTATTGGTGTATTGCCGCCACCTACTGTACGGGGTAATGAAACAAGATAATACATAAATAAATCATAACCACCCCACTCCTTCAGTCACATTCAAATCACATCCCTACACAGGCTCAGGTGCCTGTGACTACGAAGCATTCATCGACAGGATTCCTTGTAATGACTCGGTTTTAGAAGTGGGGGGGACATAATATATATATTTTAATGGGGTAGATCAGCTTTAATATTGCAGATAGATTGTGGCTTCCATCAGTGTAATTTTCGCATCATATATATATATATATATATATAATTTTTTATTATTTTCACCTAACCCTACCATCCCTCTCCTAATTGTAGTAAACTAATGGACAACATCCTTCAGCTCCACTCAACCCCTCCCATCTATCTCTGAAATCAAATCAAATTGTATTTGTCACACGCGCCAAATACAACAGGTGTAGACCGTACAGTGAAATGCTTAATTACAAGCCCTTAACCAACAACGTTTTTAAAAAATATATAAAAAAATGAATGAAAGTAACAAATAATTAAAGAGCAGCAGTAAAATAACAATAGCGAGCCTATATACAGGGGGTACCGGTACAGAGTCAATGTGCAGGGGCACTGGTTAGTCGAGGTAATTGAGGTAATATGTACACGTAGGTAGAGTTATTAAAGTGACTATGCATAGATAATAAACAGAGAGTAACAGCAGAGTAAAATAAGGGGGGCAATGCAAATAGTCTGGTTAGCCATTTGATTAGATGTTGAGGAGTCTTATGGCTTGGGGGGTAGAAGTTGTTTAGAAGCCTCTTGGACCTAAACTTGGTGCTCCAGTACCTCTGCAGTGCGGTAGCAGAGAGAAGTAGGTTGGCTGGAGTCTGACAATTTTAGGGCCTTCCTCTGACACCGCCTGGTATAGAGGTCCAGGGGGGCAGGAAGCTTGGCCCCAGTGATGTACTGGGCCGTGCGCACTACTCTCTGTAGTGCCTTGCGGTCAGAGGCCGAGCAGTTGCCATACCAGGCAGTGATGCAACCAGTCAGGATGCTCTCGATGGTACAGCTGTAGAACCTTTTGAGAATCTGAGGACCCATGTCAAATTTTTTCAGTCTCCTGAGGGGAATAGGCTTTGTCGTGCCCTCTTCACAACTGTCTTGGTGTGCTTGGACCATGTTAGTTTGTTGGTGATGTGTACACCAAGGAACTTGAAGCTCTCAACCTGCTCTACTACAGCCCCATCGATGAGAATGGGGACATGCTCTGTCCTCCTTTTCCTGTAGTCCACAATCATCTCCTTTGTCTTAATCACGTTGAGGGAGAGGTTGTTGTCCTAGCACCTCCCCCCTATAGGCTGTCGTTGATCAGGCATACCACTGTTGTGTCATCGGCAAATTATGGTGTTGGAGTCGTGTCTGGCCATGCACTCATGAGTGAACGGAGAGTACAGGAGAGGACTGAGCACTCACCGCTGAGAGGCCCCCGTGTTTAGGATCAGCGTGGCAGATGTGTTGTTACCTACCCTTACCACCTGGGGACGGCCCTTCAGAAAGTCCAGGATCCAGTTGCAGAGGGAAGTGTTTATTCCCATGGTCCTTAGATTAGTGATTAGCTTGGAGGGCACTATGGTGTTGAACCCTGAGCTGTAGTCAATGAATAGCATTCTCACATACAATTGAAGTCAGAAGTTTACATACACCTTAGCCAAGTACATTTAAACTCAGTTTTTCACAATTCCTGACATTTAATCAGAGTAAAAATTCCCTGTCTTAGGTCAGTTTGGATCACCACTTTATTTTAAGAATGTGAAATGTCAGAATAATAGTTGAGAGAATGATCTATTTCAGCTTTTATTTCTTTCATCATATTCACAGTGGGTCAGAAGTTTACATACACTCAATTAGTATTTGGTAGCGTTGCCTTTAAATTGTTTAACTTGGGTCAAACGTGTCGAGTAGCCTTCCACAAGCTTCTCACAATAAGTTGGGTGAATTTTGGCCCATTCCTCCTGACAGAGCTGGTGGAAGTGAGTCATGTTTGTAGGCCTCCTTGCTCGCACACATTTTTTCAGTTCTGCCCACACATTTTCTATAGGATGGAGGTCAGGGCTTTGTGATGGCCACTCGAATACCTTGACTTTGTTGTCCTTAAGCCATTTTGCCACAACTTTGGAAGTATGCTTGGGGTCATTGTCCATTTGGAAGACCCATTTGTGACCAAGCTTTAACTTCCTGACTGATGTCTTGAGATGTTGCTTCAATATATCCACATAACTTCCCTTCCTCATGATGCCATCTATTTTGTGTAGTGCACCAGTCCCTCTTGCAGCAGAGCACCCCTACAACATGATGCTGCCACCCCCCGTGCTTCACGGTTGGGATGGTGTTCTTCGGCTTGCAAGCCTCCCCCTTTTTCCTCCAAACATAACAATGGTCATTATGGCCAAACAGTTCTATTTTTGTTTCATCAGACAAAAGGACATTTCTCCAAAAAGTACGATATTTGTCCCCATGTGCAGTTGCAAACCGTAGTCTGGCTTTTTTATGGGGTTTTGGAGCAGTGGCTTCTTCCTTGCTGAGTGGCCTTTCAGGTTATGTCGATATAGGACTTGTTTTACTGTGGATATAGATGCTTTTGTACCTGTTTCTTCCAGCATCTTCACAAGGTCCTTTGTTGTTGTTCTGGGATTGATTTGCACTTTTCGCACCAAAGTACGTTCATTTCCAGGAGACAGAACGCGTCTCCTTCCTGAGCGATATGACGGCTGTGTGGTCCCATGGTGTTTACACTTGCGTACAATTGGTTGTACAAATGAAGGTAGTACCTTCATGCGTTTGGAAATTGCTCCCAAGGATGAACCAGACTTGTGGAGGTCTACAATTGTTTTTCTGAGGTCTTGGCTGATTTCTTTTGATTTTCCCATGATGTCAAGCAAAGAGGCACTGGGTTTCAATGTAGGCCTTGAAATACATCCACAGGTACACCTCAAATTGACTCAAATGATGTCAATTAGCCTATCAGAAGCTTCTAAAGCCATGACATAAGTTTCTGGAATTTGCCAAGCTGTTTAAAGGCACAGTCAACTTAGTGCATGTAAACTTCTGACCCACTGGAATTGTGATACAGTGAATAAGTTAAATAATCTGTCATTAAACAATTGTTGGAAAAATGACTTGTGTCATACACAAAGTAGATGTCCTAACCGACTTACCAAAACTATAGTTTGTTAACAATAAATTTGTGGAGTGGTTGAAAAATGAGTTTTAATGACTCCAACCTAAATGTATGTAAACTTCCGATTTCAACTGTACATGGGCGGAGAAGCATGGGACAGTTATCTTTCCAAGGAAATGTACTTCCTAAATAGGCCTATGATTAGGCTATAGTTTACCACATTGCCTATAAATAGGCTTAAATATTGATCACCCATATTTCTCCGTCTGAAAATCTTCCCACTCCTAAAACGTAGGCAATAAAAATAGCTTGAGAGAAAGTGCAAGTCTCTCCAACTCTGCTCTCTTCAAACAATATCTGCAATATTGGCTGATATAGCCCAATAATACAATGTAAGGGCCATGTGAGAATCTCTGGTAATTCAACCTATTTCTGAAGTTATTTTTGAGCATTTTATATTGTCTATAGGGCTCAAAATTGCTGGGGCCTTAGCTGGCAGGTGAGCTGCTTCACATATGCCTAAAATAACGTTGCGGGACTGCGGTTGGGTTTGGGACCAGTTCTTGCGGTAGCAGGTGGGAGTCAGACAGAAAGCCAGAGGGTCTGGGCAGGAGCGGGATGAAGAAATCGGTCCTGCGCAGACCTCTACCGTGCACCATGACAGGGAAGCCTGTAACTTTAGAGCTGTTTATTACTGTGTCCGAAAAAGTAGGGAATTAGCTAGGGAAACTGACAGATCAATAACGTTACAATGACATACTGACTAATACAACTCACATTGCACTGAAAAAACGTCAGAATATCAATCTTGAATCGTTTGGCCGATGGTTTAATCATTTGATTCAGGTCTAACTTGATTGAGGCAAAAATAATAGCTAATGTTTGCCAACTTTTAGTCAGCTCTCTGTCTAACGCTAAGCTTGCCAAGTTAATTTACTTCTGAAACGTGTCAAAACAAAGGCTACAAAACATTTCCAAACAAACTGCTGTTAGTGATATGAGGTGGCTATTATTACTATCCAATAGATAGTGAAATTTAGCATACGCTCTTATTCAGAGTGACTTACAGTAGTGAGTGCATACGTTCTCATACTTGTTTTGTATTAGTCCCCCATGGGAATCAAACCCACAGCATTGCAAGCACAATGCTCTACCACAGGGGTTCAGCCTGGGACCCAAATGAGAAATGCTGTGTTTTCCTGGGACCCAAGCTTAGGAAAATATGCAACTATACGTAAATATCGGTACATTTCATTTCCCTTATAACAAAAAAAAGCAACATTTTCATGTTTATTTTTCCCCATTAAAAACACTCATATATCTGTCTAGGTTGGAACTGTTGCTGTTAAAATACAATAAATAATTTCATTCTGAACTGGAATAAACAGATTGATCACATCACACAGATGTATTACAGAACAGACACACACACAGGCTTTTTGATCGTGCAACCCTAAGTAACAGTACAGATAAAAAATGATCTGGCCTACTGTACATCTTACTGTATAAATTATTGTTGATAGAAAGTCTAGGTTGGAACTGTTGCTCTTAAAATACATATTTTTTTTATTCTGAACTGGAATAAACTGATTGATCACCTAACACAGAACACAGTCTTTTTATTATTCTTTTTTTGTTCACCTTTATTTAACCAGGTAGTCCTAATGAGAGGTGTGTGGCTGGTTGAAGTTTCCAACAAGCGTGTCTATTCTGGGCTCAGTTTTTAACAGTGCAACACTGAGGTCATGCTCAGCATTGACACTGTTTCTGTACTTGAGAACCCTAACTTGCATAGGTATGTGGTGCCAAACTGGATCAGAACATCTACTGCTTTCTCTGTCAGGCAGGAGACCGCTTCCTGCTGCAGATGAGCAACCCAGAACTGTGTGCGTGTTTGTCTCAAAAAGTATCAATCTGTTTATTCCAGTTCAGAATAAAAAGTATTACTTGTAACAGCAACAGTTCCATCCTAGACTTGTTTTCAACAATAATTTCTACAATAAAATGTGATAATTTTATCTGTACTGTTTCTTTGGGTTGCTAGTTAACGTTAGCTTGCTTTGGCTAACGTTTGTTATTAGCTGTGTAAAGTTACAATGCCAGGGTTTATTTGAAAGTGAAACTCACATCTACTACTATGAGATAGTAAGTTACTACCTTATTTCTGCTTATTATCACCGGTTATAAAATGGCAATGCCTTGCTAGTTGACTTACATTCCCAGTTTCCTGAAGCATTCCTCCCTGTCCTGAAATAACTCCCTGGGTTTACCGTCATGTTGTGCCTGGATGTTTGGTCAGGACTTGTCGTTTTATTAATTTGTTCGTTGAGACTCATTACTAAGCACTTACCCACACAAAACACATTGTGGGCGCGCCTCGTTATTTCTCAAAGTTTGTATGAAAGAGAAAACGTAATCACTATTTGCGTTTCATGACGATTGAGCTCAGTCGGAACTTGTGGCTATCATAAGTCCATTTCATGAGATCGGTGTGAGATGGCGAGTGGGAATAACAAGTCAGTGGTTTGAACGACAGCCCTACGGCGTGTGGGTCGCAGAGTGATCTTCAAGAAAACTGCAGAAAGAAAAGATCCGGTAAACAGCGAAGAACATGGACATCTCCTACTCGCGCTGCTGCCAAACTGAGCAGAGACCGCTGATAAACAGAGAGCGCAGTTGCACTTGGCCAAAACAATCCCAGTAATGAATTAAATAGTTATACATTAACGTCGTGATCCACCATTAACAAGTCCGCGACCCATATTTTAAGAAACACTGCTCTACCAACTGAGCCACAAAGGATCAGCTGGCATATGGTACTCCTCCCGTCTACATACACTTGACCAAATAATTAGAATTTAGCACGCTGCATGGGTTTGGGTTCAAAGGCTCTCACAGGGAATCTCATAACCCAAATATACGTGAGAAGGGAGAGACTATCAAAAACCAATAGAATGGATTGAGTGGACTTCCGCGCTCCATCTACCATGCGGATCAGTCATTGTGCACCAACCACTTGATCCAATTCTTCACGTACTGTACAGTGCATTCGGAAAGTATTCAGACCGCCTGATTCCTTTCAAAATTACGTTTCAACTTTATTCTAAAATGTATTAAATTGTTTATTTCCCGCAACCTACACACAATACCCCATAATGACAAAGCAAAAACAGGTTTTTAGACATTTTTGCAAATGTAATAAAAAACTGAAATATCAAATTAATAAGTATTAAGACCATTTACTCAGTACTTTGTTGAAGCATCTTTTGGCAGCGATTACAGCCTTGAGTCTGCTAGGTATGACTCTACAAGCTTGGCACACCTGTACTGGGGTGTTTCTTCCTTTCTTCTCTGCACATCCTCTCAAGCTCTGTCAGGTTGGATGGGGAGCGTCGCTGCACAGCTATTTTCAGGTCTATCCAGAGATGTTCAAGTTCGGGCTCTGGCTGGGCCACTCCAGGACATTCAGAGACTTGTCCCGAAGCCACTCCTGCATTGTCTTGGCTGTGTGCTTAGGGTTGTCCTTTTGGAAGGTGAACCTTTGCCCCAGTCTGAGGTCCTGAGCACTCTGGAGCAGGTTTTCATCAAGGATCTCTCTGTACTTTGCTCTGTTCATCTTTCCCCCGAACCTGACTAGTCTCCCAGTCCCTGCCGCTGAAAAACATCCCCACATCATGATGCTGCCATCACCATGCTTCACCGTAGGGATGGTGCCAGGTTTCCTCCAGACGTGACGATTGGCATTCAGGCTGTAAGAGTTCAATGGTGGCTTCATCAGACCAGATAATCTTGTTTCTCATGGTCTGAGAGTCCTTTAGGTACCTTTTGGCAAACTACAAGCAGGCTGTCATGTGCCTTTTACTGAGGAGTGGCTTCTGTCTCTGTCTACCATAAAGGTCTGATTGGTGGAGTACTGCAGAGACAGAACTCTCTACCTCTGTCAGAGTGACCATTGGGCTTTTGGTCACCTCCTTGACCAAGGCCCTTCTCCCCCGATTGCTCAGTTTGGCCTGTCGGCCAGCTCTAGGAAGGGTCTTGGTGGTGCCAAACTTCCATTCAAGAATGATGGAGGCCACTGTGTTCTTGGGGACCTTCAATGATGCAGACATTTTTTGGTACCCATCCCCAGATCTGTGCCTCAACACAATCCTATCTCTGAGCTTTACGGACAATTCCTTCGACCTCATGGCTTGGTTTTTTCTCTGACATGCACTGTCAACTTTGGGACCTTATATAGACAGGTGTGTGCCTTTCCAAATCATGTCCAATCAATTGAATTTACCACAGGTGGACTCCAATCAAGTTGTAGAAACAGGATGCATCTGAGCTCAATTTCAAGTCTCATAGTCCGTGTATGTAGGTGGCAGGGAAATCAGGCGCAAGAGAAAACAGAGTGGTTAAAAAATTTAGTATTTATTTCCAAAATTAACTCCAAAATCCACATAGGAAAAACAATCCGGGTAAACAGTAACCCGTCGCACACCGATAGATTAACAACACGTACATAACAAACAAGCAATCACCGACAGAGAAATTAGTGGAAGCAGAGGGTTAAATACACAACATATAATTACTGGGATATGAAACAGGTGTGTAAAGAGACCAGACAAAACCAATGGAAAATGAAAAACTGATCAATGGTGGCTAGAAGACCGGTGACGTCGATCGCCGAACACCACCCGAACAAGGAGGGGCATCAACTTCGGTAGAAGTCGTGACAATAGCAAAGGGTTTTTTATTTTTCATACATTTGTAAAAAAAAATTAAAAAGCAGTTTTTGCTTTTCATTATGGGGTATTGTGTATAGATTGATGAGGAAACATTTTTTTTGAATCCATTTTAAAATAAAATGTGGAAAAAGTAATGTAACAACATCGATCCAAAAGCCTTATTATTTTTCACTAGTTTTCACCACCACTTTACTTCTCTTATTTACTTTTGCATTCGCCACTGTAAACCAGTTATTCTAATTCTCACCTCCACTCGACACGCCTTCTGATTCAAACAGAACATCCGCTTCCGCCATTTTCCACTGTTCCAGACAAGGGCAACGTGTACTGTCAATCAATTTAAACGGGCTCCGCCTATCTATTCATTATTGGTAGAGTACAAGCTGAAGCCCCACCCGTATGTATAACATTCCAGTCAGAAAATGTTGTGGATTTAACCATGGGCCATAACTTGGAACTTGGCCAAATCACCAAGCTCAATGACAGACATGGGCTCTATTCTACAGCTGGCAAGCTTTTGGCAATAGTGTTAGTGATGCCTCTGAATTATCATGGCTATAGTATTTCATCCTGTAGACATTTGTAGATCTACACTAGGCTAATCATCAGAGAGTGAGCCACCAGCAAAAAAGAAAAACAAACGCACAAATGTATCTTATGACATATTCAGCTTCAAATAGTACTTGATATCTGTAGGACTCAAGGGGAATATGTGAAATCATGTGAAACGTGTTTTTGGAGCACTTCACAACAAAAATGAGTGGTTACAACACACAGTGCTTTTAACACAAAGTTATTTCAACATACATATTCATGAGACTTTGACATACATTACATATGTTTATACAGTCCTTCTTATTCAACTTGTCCTCTCCCGGTATTTGAACTCACAACCTCCTGGTTCGCAACATTCTTGCTGCTACGCCATCACCTCTATGTCAATGGCTGATTTCACACTTTGGACTATTTTCTACACTGTGGACTTCAAAAGTAAATCTCAGCTTTGTTAAAAAATACCTTAATGAAAAACTATTTTATCTATCGAAGTGATTCAGTAGTAACACTGAAACAAAATAATATACCCCACCAACATTAGGAAACTATACAGAAAACCCTCAAATTGCTGAAATAAGTAAATTAAATCAATGATGCGAGAAAAGTCTGATTAACTGGTAGCTAAAATAGCAGTGCAGATGACAAATGACTCACTAAGTGTAGAGCTGTATTATATGTAATGAATGTTGTACAACGGAAAGATCAGCACACTTCAAATCCAGAGGTTTTGAGTTCAAATCCCAGGTGAGGATGTGGGGTATTCTTTTTTAGCTGAACGGCATACTACTTACTTAAAAACCACCATCCCATTACTTTATCATTAATGGTTTGGTATGGTTGGGACCAGTGGAGGCTACTGAGTGGAGGACGGCTTATAATAATGTCAGGAACGGAGCTAAAAGAATGGTATAAACACATGGAAACATCCTCCCTAATTAAGGTGCCAACAACCTCCTGTGTTTGGGACCATCTGGGACCATCACCTGACGTCCTGACAACTGGTAAAACAAATGTCTTGAGAACGTCTTACAAAAAACCTAACATGGTCCTCACCCTTATGGAAAAAACACAGGAATTTAACCTGATCTCATGTGAAGGTCATGTGATAACATGTGAAGTTCATGTGATAACATGTGAAGTTAAATGTGATAACATGTGAAGTTAAATGTGATAACATGTGAAATTCATGTGATAACATGTGAAGTTCATGTGATAACATGTGAAGTTAAATGTGATAACATGTGAAATTCATGTGATAACATGTGAAGTTAAATGTGATAACATGTGAAGTTCATGTGATAACATGTGACAATATATAAAGCAACATATGACAACATGAAACTAAATGTGACGACATGTGAGCACGTGTGAAAAAATAGAGGGAGTTCTAATAACCTGAGCCGAGGTATACCCGCCTATGGCATGTGACGTGAATGGGCAAAAGTGGTGAGGGAGGAGCGCCCTTTGTTAAATGAACAGTAATCTGCTTCTTGGGACATGTAAACAAAGCAGCATAGGGTTTTGTTTGGAGCCGAGCCTTGCCGTGGGCTTTGAATGGGGCACCGGGCTCACGCCCAGTAGGCAGCCTGGTCCCAAAATATTCACCCAGTTCAAACTCCTCCCACTGGAGCATCCCGGGCCCGATAATCAAATTCCCACAAAATCTCATGTGAAGCGTTCCAAAGACATGTTTACACATGTTTTCACTTGTGAAATTTCACTTGCACATGATTTCACATGAAATTTAACAAATGTGAAGTGTTCCAAAAAATTCCCATAAAATAATAATATGTGTGTTATCACGCCATTAAAATAACAACAGTTGTGTTACTACGCAAAAAGTGCCCACTGAAATACCCTTATGGAAAAATCACATGAATTTCACGTGAACACATCTCATGTGATCACGTGATTTCATGTCCCCCAAAACCCCTCACATAAAATCACATGATCACATGTGCTCAAGTGTTCACATGTGCCATTTTTTCTGTAAGGGTCCTCAATATTCTGTTACCTGAAACTCCAGTAAAGAGGCGCTCCCTCAATTTGTTGATTATCCAAAAAGGCCCACCTTAAATGTACCTAGACATAAATAACATTCCATTGATGTGTGTGTGTGTAACATTCCATTGATGTGTGTGTGTGTGTGTGTGTGTGTGTGTGTGTGTGTGCGTGTGTGTGTGTGTGTGTGTGTGTGTGTGTGTGTGTGTGTGTGTGTGCGTGTAAATGTTTGAGGTGGAGTGTACTGGGCTGGGCTGGGCTGGGTTAGGTGACACACCACTGGAAATCCTTGCCTTACTGTAACAGAGAGTGACAGAGAGTGACAGAGAGAGCAGGAACAGGATTAAGAAAGCTGCTGCCACACTGAATGAGACACATTTCTCAACTTTGGTATAAATATTTTTGACTTTTTGATTTACTAAAATAAGACATATCTAATAGAAGGCTAAATCAGAGGCAACTAACTTTTTCCTGATTTTGTTTGTTTACCTTTTGTTTGGGATCCAGTGGATTTCAGGTCAAGGGTTGGAGGTAAGGGATTAGAACACACATAACATGCATTCACAGATTCAATACAGCAACCATTATGCTGTAAAACAAATGTATTTATTCTCTCTTCGGAAGCATTGTCATGCACTCTCACAATAAGATTAACCCCAACATTGATGAGGTGGAAATAAGATGCTCTGGTAGCTACGTAAAGATTGCATGAAATTTCACTCTAGTGGTATTGATTTCATAAATGTTCTTGACAATATGTGACATCTGTACATCATGGCACCTACTGTACAATTCAACATCAGGTCTTAGGCTATATATTTACTATTACTATGACATATGCTAAGGACATTTTGGTATGAAAACATGTGCAGAGAAACGGAATGTTCGGGGTCATTATGTAGTCTTACATGAGAAATAAGACCACATTATTATTATTATTATTATATTCCTGACTGCTGATGGGAACAGACTTGGGATATTAAAAGATTTTTCCGGAACATAAAACAAGTCATCAAGTATGAATGGATTTTATGCATGTGAGTTACTCAGACTTTTCCGGAATGTGATTGGGGGAGTCACTTGAGTTATCAGGCAGATCAATGACTGAGCTATAACAGGTGGCACTACAGTACTGTGGTCAAACTGGTTGGGTGGGCAAGTCACAGGTCAGTGAGTGAGGGACAGCCCGACACTGACACAGGGAGGAACTCTAGGTGAAGACTTTCAGTTTCCTCTCGGGTCATCCGGGTGACATCATCTATGGTGAGAGGACATTATACTCAGGACAGTTAATTGCTCAAGTCAAAGCAGTTGGATTCTAAGACTCATTGATAACTGACAATACCAAATGAACTACACCCATCATAGACCAAAGTTATTTTGACTACACCCTCTGTTACACAGTTCTAAATCGTTTATGAATGAGAGGCTCTGTAGTGTCATCATTCTTACAATGGTCCTCATCCTTACCAAGTAAGAATTTTCCTCAGACCGGTTTACTCTGCCTCCAGGAAAACCCAGACATCTATCAAGTGACAGTCACATGATGACAGACGTCTCGCGATATCTTATCAATGTAAGTGTTTTGAACATTATTTAAGTTGTATTACATCAGAACATTTCAAGTGATATACCCATGTAATTAACATACAGACCTAGGAAGATCTTTTTTCTTCATTTCACTTCCCTGTGCAGCACCTGGTGACGTTCTCACAGCAGGATGGGGAGGTGAAGAGTGTGGATGAGGCCCAGTCTTGTCTGTCCCGACTGGCCCGGGCGGAGAAGCTGTGGAGCCAGCAGATAGTTCTGGAGATCAGCCCTGAGGCCCTCCGACTCAGAGACACACAGAGCCAGGTGGGTTGTGTAGCATTATCTACTACAGTACCCATAATGCTTTGCACATCTCCCTACCAATACATGTGGCATGATATACATGTAGGGACTGTGGACAAAGGAACAGAGGACTCCAACATGAGGGGGGGTCACAATTAAAAAGTTGATTTACATGAGATGCGCGAACAGTAGGACAATGCCTTATTAATTAACAAAGACAAGTTACATTTCGGTTAAGGCTTGTACATATGACCTTCATGATGCTGCTGATTTAAAAGCGCTCTAGTCTTCAGATCTTGTTTTCTAATAGACATTAGCTATGGTTATATGTGAGGCGTTGCAGTTCCAGTCATTTGAAATGTTGATTGTATTGTATTCATGCAGGATGAGTTGGAGAAATATCCAGTTTCATCTATCCATCGCTGTGACGCCATCCTCACTGAGAAACGATTTCCATCCCTTCTGTTACTCGTTTGCCAAAGCGCACCTCAGACAAAGCCTGACGTTCTCTTCTTCAACTGTGAGACAGTAAGGGTGAGTGCAGCAGTATGGGTGTTTTAAGGATGCTTCAGAAAATGCTGAGATCAGACCAGGCGAAACTCCTGACCCTAGTTACAGACGTAGGATCTTAATTTGAGTCAGTTTGCTACAGCAGGAAAATAATCCTGCAGCAACAGGAAATGTGAATTAGCATGTGTATTATAATTAACGGACAAATCATAAGGGAAAAACAAGTCTGAAATTTTAAAGTGGAAATTACGTACTACAGAAGCCTTTTTAAACCTCAATGCATGATGGTCAAAATAAGATCCTACATCTGAATAACATGCTTCCATAAACTATATGAGCCTGTCCTGGGATTACCTGATACGGTATGCATTCTAAATGGGCTGTCACTGTAGTTCAGGTTGAACCGGACAACAGTGACGTCTCTTATTGATGGTTGTGTTCGCAGGCGGAGCAAATTCGTGACGACATCACAAGGGCAGTGTCAGGTTACTCATTGAGGTCCAAGAAGCGCCCAGAGGCCCTCAGGTACTGTGATTGTTATTGTCCTTCATGGAGGAGAGAGAGACAGAGAGAGCGAGAGGGGCACAGAGAGAGATTTAAAAGATGTAGGAAGGTCCTACAGCCATGACTGACTTATGTTGTTTACACTCTTTAAAAAAAAGCTGCTATCTAGAACTTCAGCTGTCCCCATAGGAGAACCCTTTGAAGAAGTATTTTTGGTGGCAGGTAGAACGCTTTTGGTTCCAGGTAGAACCAAAAGAGTTCTCCCTGGAACCTAAAAGGGTTCTCCTATGGGGACAGCCAAAGAACCCTTTTGGAACCCTTTTTTCTAAGAGTGTACCATCCACTGTGTTTCTGTATGAGTGAAAGAGAGAGAGAGAGAGAGAGAGAGAGAGAGAGAGAGAGAGAGAGAGAGAGAGTGAAGAGAATGAGCAGCTGAGAACGAGGGAGGACAGACTTGTTTGACTGGTTTCTACATAACTTAAGAAGGTGTGACAGAGAGAACAAGGCCATTGTGGTATGGAGGCGAGGAGAGAGCGAATGGTGCTGGTTCACTGATGCAGGCCTAAACTCAGAAATGCTTTGAAACACACAGTTAAACGACATTTAAAGGACACACAGAAAAGGTAAGCTAGAATTAAGATGCTACCTGGGGTACATTTCTGAATTGCTGCACCGCATTGAAATGCATACTGTTGAGTAGGTGTTACTTTGTGTACAGTATGTTTGTCCTCGAGGGTTAGCAAACAAACCAATGTCAAACAACGTCTCGACCTACAAACGTGACAAATGTGACAGAACTCTTTGTCTAAATCGTTTGTGCCAATTCTGACTAAAGTTTGACATTTTAGCTATAGAAAATTGTATATGTGAGTTGACGTGTGTTAGTCACAGTGGGCCTATGTTGATATTGATATGAGAACTAATCTGGGGACCTCTGCTTGTTAAATCTGACATTTTATGTTTAAAAAAGTTTATTTTCGCTAGATTAGCACAGATAGAGATTGTTTGTGCTTTCTTTTCAGTTTATCAGATGATCAGAAAATGACCTATTGATACCGAATTGTGCACATTTGACTCCATATGTCGATAATTCTTTACCAGGGAGATTCAATATGTTTCTTATGCCTTTAGTGAAGGGCGTTTCTTATGAGGTTGAATGAATGGTTGTTATCAGCAACAGCCATGATGACCTAAGAACAGCATTGACATTTTTGCATGAATCATATTTATGATAACGACAGGCCTTTGTTGCAAGTTAGGATATTGACCTTACTGACTATAGCTTAATTTGTGTTTTATCAGCTGAATTCCAACCATGAAGTCAAATGAGAAAGTTGCTTTACAAAAACTATCCTGGAAGGTAGAAAGGTGCATGATATAGCATGTCTTGATTTCCCGAAAAATCTCTCTCCTTTTCCTCCAGATTTCCTCCGATAGACCCTGTTCTTCCCCAAAATACCAAAGGAGCAATGATGGACCCCTACGGAATTCCGAGTCCCCCCATTCCACATGCTCCCAATGCCCCACCTGCCAACCCTCCACCCTACCCAGGAATCAGAGGCAAGAAGACAGGAACCATCTTGTTTGTGCATGCTCCTGCAATTTACATGTTTGCCAAGTCAATGAAATGCTTTGAAACGAATTGTCTAGGAGGGGAAGAGTGGGGAAAAGAGAGGATGAGGGAGGGAGGGAGGGAGGGAGGGAGGGAAATTAAGCACCGGTAGAGGTATTTCAACCAGCAAACAACAGTTGAAACAATAACAAATCGAACTCCCCGCCTTTCAGTAAAAAGGGATGGGGCTGGAGAAATGTAACCTCTCTCAAATTCATAGACGGAGCTACGGATGCAAGGACTGACCCTCCATGATATCAAATCAATGAGTACATATCATACATGTATCATTCCAAAAAAGAACGTAGCACTGCAGATTGCCCCTTTAAGGTGAAAGGTTCTCGTGAGTATAAAGGTTGCATTGTGTGTGTTGGGGGAAGGTGTGTCCGGAGTTAGAGGGGGCAGGAATTCGAAATGCAGGAAATTCCAACCAAGGTAATGAATGGGAATGGACGCTCTGAATCTTCTTCTATGTCCTCAACAGCGAATGGCGTCAACAGCGGGCAACAACCGGATAGCTCTTTTCTACGAGCTGAGAAAGAAGTGGTACATAATAATACCATTATCTGCTTTCAAATTCCAATATGATATGTTTCATCACAATTTCACTGTAGGGTTAACTCTTTTCTCATGCGTCTAAACTCCAGGGGATCCTTAATCACTGTTTTGATGACATTGAGGTCTTCATGGCAAAGCTCCAACAGACTGCAGAAGCTGCCTCAGTTTTAAGCCAGAGGAAGAAGAAGAAGAAAAGTCGCAAGCAAACACCAGAGGGTAAGAGGGATAAGCAACTCACGTACCCTATAGGGCTCAACGTTAAGAAAGTTCACTTGAGCAACAATAGGTTTTCTGGCCAAGTGACCTAAACTGGTTCAACTCAAGATGCCGTTCAAAGCTGAAATCGCTGATCTTTTCAGGTGTGTTTTGTTCCCTGTGTCTTTTCTCTCAAATACAGAGGACTTGCTTACTGCAAAAGCTCGCCCTCCACCTGAAGAAGAATTCATGGACATCTTCCAAAAATTGAAGTACTGCTTCAGCCTACTGGTGAGTAAAGGGAACATCGCCATGACTACTCCACATTTCTTTCAAGCTCTTGTTATGTCAACAAAACAGTTGAGATACTGTGTACCCGCTCATCATCTTTCTTCCCAGGCTCGTCTCAAGTCTTCCATCTCCAACCCATCCTCAGAAGAGCTGCTCCACCATGTGTTCAAACCTCTAGATATGGTGAGTCAACAGTGATAACCTTTATACCCATTGCTTATGTGCTGGTTATGAGAGGCCTGGAGGGAGAGAACTATGGGGACAACGCACGTTGCTATTGCTGTCAACACAGGATTAGATATTTATGACCGGAAGGGGCGGAATAAAAGTAGCTAGTGTCTTTAAAAAAAATTGCTTTTACATAATAATAAGTATCCTTGTTATGTCTACTCAGTTATGGAATTAGATTGTTGAGGAACAATCTGTCCTGAATGGCTGTGTACTCTTATAATGATGTCATGTTGATTTGTGACTTACTTTTGTTGTATACTTACTAGGCTACTGTAGGTAGACTATATGCAGGCTCTGTCTATTTGTACATACAGTGTGTTTGTCCGTATATAGTGTGTATTGCTACATAAGTATGTACTGTGTTGAAACAATTGAATGGTTTTCAACACAGAGGGGAGGTAGTGTTACTGGAAAAAGAAACTTTATATATTTTGAGTGCTGTTCAATATTTGCACAAGGTAGTGCCCAGTGTGTTATCACATATTTCGACTTGGGTCACATAAATAAGGTAGTATTTGTTGGCAAAAACATTATAAACCGACTCATTAAGACACAATTTAACCCAAAAGTGTGGTATGACTGTGAAGTAAAAATGTTTAAATTGAAGTGTAATGGAAGATGGTAAAGATAAGCACAGGAAATATGTTCAGGTGTGCCAGGTACTCAGAGAGGGTTGGCACAGTGTAAGAACTGCCTGCCTATAAAACGATGTATCACTACATGAAAGAATAGAGGGTGGAATTGGACAAACGGGCAGCTTAGGTGTGTGTATCCTGGCACACCTTCATGGAAACAGGGAGAAACCAAGAGAGGTGTAACGGCTTGTTTATCTGTAGATTTCTGTCTGCTGAGAGGGATGAGATGGTGAAACCGCACATGACCCATATTGAACAATCTTTTCACTATGGTGATATATAATGACATGTAATAACATTTACATATTGGGTAATACCAGTCAGCGGTTGCCAATATATTATAAGGCCTGTTTCCTGGACACAGATTAAGCCTAGTCCTGGATTGAAAAGCGCTTTTCGATCTCAATTGAAAATGATTTTTAGTCCAGTACTTTAATCTGTGTCTGGGAAAACCGGCCCTTAGAGTTCATTAGGCCTAGATTGCCCTTCAAAATGAATCTACTGTTGCCATTTGTTCAGTCAACCCATTATTTCCACTGACCCTCATCTAAACTGTGGTCTCTTTACTCTGTGGCACCAGCTGGTGAGGACTACCGGGGGCCCTGCTCTAGGGGCCTCAGTGACCAGTCCTGCTCTGACCAACTCAGCCGTAACCCTGCTTCAAGACAACCTGTCTGAGGAGGAGAGGCTGCTATGGACGGCTCTGGGGCCCCACTGGACACTCCCACGGTCAGTATTGACAACTACAGAACACTTGATGCCCCCATAGACCTGTATGATTGGGGTATTGAGTGTGGCAGTCTGTTGTCTCAGGTCATGTGCCAGTGTGCCAGGCTCATAAGGCTCTCCTTTGACTCTGTGGCTTTTGGTCTGTGACATTGGAGCAACATGACATGATGACACAGCATGACATGACAATGTCAATATTTACTCAGCCAGCCACTGAAATAGTACAGTATTTGTACTGTGGAGAGAGATGATCAAATTCCTTTCTAGGCTATGTCACTGGCCATACTATTCATTACAATATTTGTTTGTTAAAGGTCAGCAATTGCTCTCTCTCCTCTCAGTTCCCAGCTCAAAGGGCCAGTGGCCACATACACACCGGTATTTCTGGACGGGTGGAAGCCAGAGGCCTCCAGGGCAGACAGGCAGGTTTATGAGGATCCGGTTGAGTCACAACACAAACATGAAGCCCTGAGGGAACAACAAGAGGTTTGTAATAAGAGAGATGTACATCCATGTATATCATGTACATTGAGGAGTTGACAAAGAGTGTAACATCATATGAATGTGCTCTTTGCTGTTCTGGCCTCTTCCTCCCCCCCCTTTCCCCCTCTGTCTCTCTCTCTCTCTCTCTCTCTCTATAATTCAGTTGCAACCTACTCAGCCAGTTGGACCTCCAGTCACCCCTAAGAGCAATGAAATGTATGTTTTCAAGTCAAACATTTTTGGGGGGTATTTTTGTGCTGTTTACTTTTATTTTGCAGTTATATCAATAATACACTCATTTCCTCTCAGGGATAGCAGTGTCCTACCCCCCGAGGGAGAGAGGATGTACAGTTGCAGCTATGACTTTGTGGCCCGCAACAACAGTGAGCTGTCAGTACAACAGGGAGATACACTGGAGGTAAACATCTGAAAAGTCATTAAGTGGCATTAGGTAATATTACACAACAGACAAATTCAGGAGCGTTCCTGAACAACACACGCCTGGTAGCTAGTCTTCTAGGGCTTGGCTCTCTTTTAATAATAAGACACATGGTTGGTACAGATGTAGGATAATAATTTGAACCAGTTTGCTTGAGCAGGAAAGTAATCCTGCAGCAACAGGAAATGTGAATTATTATGTTGATTATAATCAGAAGCCTTTTTAAACCTCAAATACACTGCAAGGTTTACATTTCCTGCATTGCAGGAAAGTTCTCCTGCAACAGGGTGATCGAATTAAGATCCTACATTTGTAAATGAGAAAAATCCAGTACACAATCCGGCAATATTGGTGATACTGTACAAAATCCGGCTTTAAAATAAATCAATCAAGCATTAGTAAAGCCAGAGTTAAAAAACCTAGGAAAGAAATATTGATGCATAGCACAAGTACACTTTGTCCTTGCCAGATTCTAGGCATACTGTACATACAGTTTAAGTCGGAGGTTTACATACACCTTAGCCAAGTACATTTAAGCTCAGTTTTCACAATTCCTGACATTTAATCCAAGTACAAATTCCCTGTCTTAGGTCAGTTAGGATCACCACTTTATTTTAAGAATGTGAAATGTTAGAATAATAGCAGAGAGAATGATTTATTTCAGCTTTTATTTCTTTCATCACATTCCCAGTGGGTCAGAAGTTTACATACACTCAATTAGTATTTGGTAGTGTTGCCTTTAAATTGTTTAACTTGGGTGAAACGTTTCAGGTAGCCTTCCACAAGCTTCCCACAATAAGTTGGGTGAATTTTGGCCCATTCCTCCTAACAGAGCTGGTGTAACTGAGTCAGGATGACTTGTAGGCCTCCTTGCTCGCACACGCTTTTTCAGTTCTGCCCACAAATTTTCTATAGGATTGAGGTTAGGGCTTTGTGATGGCCACTCCAATACCTTGACTTTGTTGTCCTTAAGCCATTTTGCCACAACTTTGGAAGTATGCTTGGGGTCATTGTCCATTTGGAAGACCCATTTGCGACCAAGCTTTAACTTCCTGACTGATATCTTGAGATGTTGCTTCAATATATCCACATAATTTCTCTTCCTCATGATGCCATCTATTTTGTGAAGTGCTCCAGTCCCTCCTGCAGCAAAGCACCCACTACAATTTTCTTCTGAGGTCTTGTCTGATTTATATTGATTTTCCCATGATGTCAAGCAAAGAGGCACTGAGTTTGAAGGTATGCCTTGAAATACATCCACAGGTACACCTCCAATTGACTCAAATGATGTCAATTAGCCTATCAGAAGCTTCTAAAGCCATGACATCATTTTCTGGAATTTTCCAAGCTGTTTAGAGGCCAAGGTAAACTTCTGAGCCACTGGAATTGTGATACAGTGAATTATAAGTGAAATAATCTGTCATTAAACAATTGTTGAAAAAATGACTTGTGTCATGCACAAAGTAGATGACCTAACCGACTTGCCAAAACTATAGTTTGTTAACAAGAAATTTGTGGAGTGGTTGAAAAACGTGTTTTAATGACTCCAACCTAAGTGTATGTAAACTTCCGACTTCAACTGTACATACTGGTTGTTACCTTGGCAACAGCTATCACTTCTAGAGATAGGAAATTGTGAGTTGTGTAATACTACACAATTAAATATATCACTTGTTTTATTCTTCCTTAATTATTCTCTGTATAAACATTGGCTCCTCTCCTTTACTGTGGTCAGGTTGTGGAGTCCTCCAAACGCTGGTGGAAGTGTCGTAATCGCTTCAACGAGGTTGGCTTTGTCCCATTCAACATCCTGGAGCCAGTGGCTCACATAGACAGCCCTGTCACCATGAGAGAACCTAAGGTAACAGCCCAATGTAATACAAACAACACCCGTTCCTTCACCCACACCCAGATACTGGTACTGGTATTAATTTCAGTGATTCGATATCCATATCAGTGTTTTCAACGTTGCTCCCTCTCCCTTTCCTTTCCCCTCTGCTCTGGTCCAGCCTCCGGTCTCACCTGGCCTGACCAAGACTCACATTCCTCCCAGCCCTCCAGCCTTTAACCCTAGCTCCTTGACTCCTAGCCCCTCAGCGCACCACCGCCCTCGCCCACTGTCATACAACCAATACAGCCAACACATTCCAGCCGGAGATGACGCCGACAAAGGTATCACACTATACTGAGAGGATTTACAGTCTATTTCTGCACCGTGTGTGTATGTCAGAGGAGATACTCAGGCACGGCACTACACAGAGACGCTCTTGGTCTTTGCTCTGCTATGTCAATGTGTGTTTGTGTCTGTGTCCACGCGCAATTGTGTGTGAGGGAGGCTCCAGGGAGGGGGGGGGAGTGTTTGTTTGTTTGCACTGTGTAAATTACATAAAAACATTTTAGTCATTTAGCAGACGCTCTTATCCAGAGCAACTAGGGTTAAATGGCTTGCTCAAGGGCACATCGACAGATTTTTCACCAAGTCAGCTCGGGGATTTGAACCGGCAACCTTTTGGTTACATTCTTATGACAGGAAAGTCTTCTGACTGCTCTGTTTTAGCAAGATAAGCCAAACAAAGACCTAGAGAATACTTTAACGCATTGTAAAAACTCTCCTCAGCCATGATGGTGAATGACGAACTGCTCCAGAGACTGACCAATGGGAAGGCCAACCTGAACAAGCCACTGGTCATCCCTCGCTCGTCGGACACCTTGGTCCCCCTGGACTACAACTCACCCCCCGAGGAGGTGGAGCAGTGGCTCAGGGGGAAGGGCTTCAGCGAGACGTGAGTTTGACGTGACCCTCACCAACCACAAACTCAATACTGATCACATTCCAATCAGGGACCTATTCTGGTCATGAGTACTTCTCGTGTATAGTGGACTTATAGTAACTCCAAGATGTAGGTACTGCTTATGTATTGCTTACTGATCTGTTCAAAGGCATTTGTCGCAATATACAGATATTCATTTAATTTCTAACAAATCAATTGTAATTGGTTGAACCTGAAATATTCCTTAAGATCTGGACTCGGTAACCTTTGCGACTAAGTCGATCTGTCTAGTTCCTATACAGAGATGACTGAGTTGTTCATGGATGATTGAATGTGACAGGTAAATGAAGGGTAATGTCTGAGTAAGGTTACTGACTAGCTGTGTGCCTCCCCCGCTTAGGACGGTGACATTACTGGGAAAGCTGACAGGAGCCCTGCTCTTCTCTCTGAACAAGGAGGACCTACGACAAGTCCTACCAGACGAGGGCGCCAGAGTGTACAGCCAGCTCACTGTGCAGAAAGCACTGTTGGAGGTACTGCTCCGCCTATTGTTTGTTAATACACGTGGGAATTCTTTAGTAGGCAACCTATGATGATCGCAGTGTTCCTCAGTATTAACTTCCGCATAAGACTAATACATTTCCCAACAGTTTTACTCCAGTCGTACGCAGTTTTAAATCCATAATGTCCCTGTCGTGTCGTCTTTCCACGTTTTGAACTAATTTGAAGTTCTGTTCTCCCAGGATGCCCGGAAGGCCACTGAGCTGGAGGCAGTGATGGAAAAACAGAAGATGAAGATGGATCTGAAGCTGGAGAGTAGCACACTATAAGACCCACGTTTCAGACATCACGTGTCACTCCCCCATAAAGAAGACTCCCAACTAAGAGAGAAAAATGCCCGCACACTGGCTTGATTCTATCTAACAAACATTCAAAAACTGTCACATGTAACATGATGCAAATATTCATTTTATGGTTGCTCTTCAAGCCAGACTGTGCAGTCTTGAATCAAGGCTTTGCTTTTGTTGCAAATGCTTGCTTCAGTTAAAACTTTTTAGGATAAATTGTCCTCTGTTAAGCCAATGAACAATGTGCATCTGTAATCTTTGCTATATTCTAGAATATTCTCTCCTTTCTATGTTGACTTAGAATCATTTGCGCATTGTACCAATTACACCTGCTATTTGCAGACTAACTTAACGTATACTGTATCTACTCGTCTTGTTTATGTCTGTTATTTATACACCCACACAATATATTAGAAGATAAATCATTTTCTTTGAGTAGAACATAAACTTTACACTTAGGCCCTGAGCAAAGATCTCAGGTAAATAGATTAATACAATTCTGGGATTTTTATTCAGGCTTCAGACAAAATCATCTTCTAGCAAAATAATACAAACAGACCTGGCCAATACTAGAGCTGGCACCCATTAGGAAAAGTGATGCATTCCTTTATATGGGTTTGCATCCAATTTCAAGTGACTGACATACATGAACCAACATATTCAGAAGATGTACAAGCTGCGGATTCAGCATCAACATATTGGAAAGTAAAATGAACATAAGCAGGTACTTAGGATATTGTTCCCAGCACCAAGTGTCATAGTCCAAAACCAGGGTAACGTAGCTAACTACCTGGGTAATGTAGCTGACTTCCTGGGTAAAGTAGCTAACTTCCTGGGTAACGTAGCTGACTTCCTGGGTAACGTAGCTGACTTCCTGGGTAAAGTAGCTGACTTCCTGGGTAAAGTAGCTGACTTCCTGGGTAACGTAGCTGACTTCCTGGGTAACGTAGCTGACTTCCTGGGTAACGTAGCTGACTTCCTGGGTAACGTAGCTGACTTCCTGGGTAACGTAGCTGACTTCCTGGGTAAATTAGCTGACTTCCTGGGTAAAGTAGATGACTTCCTGGGTAATGTAACTGACTTCTAGGGTCACATACAGTCATTCTCAATCCAAAACAGCATTTCCTACTCAATCCATTGGAGAGACATGCAAAGTCCATCATGTCTACTACACACAAATACAGACTTCACATGACATGAAAACTTGGAACAAACTTGTAAAATTCTAAAAGAAAAAAAGAGACTCCATTTGTGAACACAAAGGACAATAAAATCGAAAGCGTAAGAAAACCCTGTCCGTATTATGACATATTCAATCGAACTGCTACAATCTCTCCAGATATAAATGTCCCGTCAGTCAGTCTAGGCCACAACTATAGAAGCAAAGGGTATTTCACAAGCTGACAGAAATGAGCTCACTAATGTTCACAACTGATCAAATTCCTTTTGTATTTCCAAAAGTCAAACAACAATATGTCTTAGTTGATCAATCTTATCTGTTCTGCACATATCTGACCTATGATTACTGGTATGTTAAATATTTTTTGCAACTTTAAATGGCAAATTACTGCAACCAGCATTGTGAAATAGCCTCAAGGAAGGGAAGAAAGCCTTGCAGAGAGAAGCCAATCTAAGGCAGTATGCCGAGTCGTGTTCATTAGGGCACTAATTGAAAACCTTTCGCCGCGTTTTTACGGGAAAGCAAAAATGTGCTTTTCTTATTGGACAAATCCAGATGACCCCTCCCTGTTTCAGTCCGGTTTCTTCCATTTGGTGCCTAATGAACACGACCCAGGACAGTATGCAGGAAGTATGATTAAGCAGTGTCTCAATCGCACAGCAATCCTGACAGCTTAAAAATAACAGTATCAAAACACAGAAACATTTAAATGCTCTATTCTTTAAGTTTATGGTTCATTCAATGGTCATTCATTTATCCTTTCTATAGCTACCACTTAAAATGTCTATTTAGGATCGTTTCATAGAATATATATATATATAAAATCAAATGTATTGCAATCAACAACCATCACTTAAAACATATGCTGGCAGGACTTTGTGCACCCCCACAACGTTCAACAACTACCATCCCCCACACCCTTATCCCAGGATATATTTGAATGCTTGAAATATATACAGTACCAGTCAAAAAGCCACAACACAACTTATTGGATCAAATGTATTAAGGAAAGAAATACAACAAATTAACTTAACAAGGCACACCTGTTCATTGAAATGCATTCCAGGTGACTACCTCAAAGCTGGTTGAGAGAATGCCAAGAGTGTGCAAAGCTGTTGTCTAGGCAAAGGGTGTCTACTTTGAAGAATCTCAAATATAAAATATATTTTGATTTGTTTAAAATTTTTCTGGTTACTACATGATTCCATAGGTGTTATTTCATAGTTTGATGTCTGCACTATTATTCTACAATGTAGAAAATAGTCAAAATAAAGAAAAACCCTTGAATGGTACTGTATATACAATATATACACACACCCACCTTTGTGGTCATATAAGCTCTATTTATTTGGGACACAGTGGGTTGGCTGGAATATCTGTCAAATCAAAACATCTCTGGACATTGCTGTTAAGAGAGTCCTTATAGATATGTGGACAGGTATGAAAGAGAGAAAAGGAGGTTGTGTTTTGAGGATGGATGGCGAGAGTCCTCAGAGGTCCCCGGTGTCTCTGTCCCTGTCCTGCGCCCGGCGGGAGTCCGTCCTCCCGTTCTGATCCCTGCTGTCTTGCCGCCGCTCGGAGGATCCCCTCTTCCTGCTTCGCTCCCGTGAATGGTCTCTGGATGAGCGCTCTCGATCCCTGGACGACCTGGAACCGTTCCACACAGTCTTGTTTCACACACATCTAACGTGCATTTATTATGAGAAGAACTTTTATTATTGTGTACATGTCTGAGTAATGAGATGACGTGTGTATGTGCGTGTGTGTGTGTGTTCTCCTACTTGTGTCTGGTGCTAGGCTCGTGGCGGTGGCCCTTGCTGCAGGATTGGGAGCGGCTGCGGTGGCGTCTCCTCCTCTCCCGGTCCCTGGAGCGCGAGCGGGAGGAACGCCGCCTCTCGCGAGATGAGGAACGGGAACGCCGTCTCCTACGTTCGCGAGAGCGGGACCTGCAGCACAGACACAGAAAAGTCCTATATACAGTAATAAACTATGATATTGTGTATCTAATATAGTTCATATGGCAGCAGATGGCTGGGGGCCCATACTAACCTATGTTCCCTGCTCCGTTCCCTGCTCCGTGATTTGGTCCTATAAAAACGACAGAAAACAATTAAGATGCCACTGAAAATCTTAATTTGCCTCCACATACAGTACATAAATCAATATATTTTTTCCAAAGAAGTTCTGCCATCACCACCAACATGTTTATAAAACATGTGCCCATGTCAATTTAATTATTTCTGAAAAGTTAAGTCCTGTACCCACCTCTTCTTCATTCTCTCTTCCTTCTCTCTCTCTTCTCTCCTCTTGAGACGATCCTGGTTCCTCTTCTCCTGCTTGTCAATGACTGTTTTCTGATTTTAAAAAAATGGTGAGCAATGGCATTAGCCGAAGTCTTAACATGAATTTGTTCTCGTGTTAATAAATTCTAATGTCAGAAAGTACATACTGCAAAATTCAAAGGAATCCCAAAAGACAGACGTTGGCAATGTCCTTGCATAATCTTCAAAATGTGAAATCAGTAAAAAACGTAATAAAAAAAATCTATAATAATAATAATATTCAGCAACCTATATGGTCTACGGTGGTTCAGAGCATACCTTCAGGGCTTCCAGTTTCTCCCTGATCTGGATGAAGCCCAGGTGCAGCTTCCCGCCAAAGTGGTCGGCCAGGCGACGGTCGTTGTCGTGGAGACCCAGGTAGGCCGAGCATACCTCGCAGACACGGAGCTTCTGCTGCTGGAAACTGGAGGCAGGCATGGAGTTTCTGTACTCCTCCTGAGAAGCAGCGAACAGAAAATATGAAAGAGAATGAGCGGGCAAAGGAAAGAATGGGGTCGAGTTCAGTATGGTGAAAATTAAGTGAAACCGGATGGTTCCCCCTAAAGTTGTACAATAACAACGTAATTTGAATTTTCCATTGCAAAATGTTTTTGCTAAGATGTGCCCTGATGAACACGGCCCAGGTTTCTAGTCAGGATGAGTTAAATGGAAACTAGACGCGTTGTGAGGAAAACAACCCCTCACCTCGGCGTCCCTCTTCCTGCTGCGGACCTTCTCCACTTCCTGTAGGATCAGCTGGGCCTCATCTACGTTCCCCTCGGCTCCCAGCTGCTCTGCCTTGGCCAGGAGCTTCCCGATCTCTTCGTTCAGCTCGTGGACAGTCTCTGCCTGGAGAGTCACACACACACAAAATCAGTCTGGATCAGAACGTTTCCAACAACATGTCCTTACATTCCACAACAAGGTTCATCTTGCTCTCTTACCTTTGCAGCCACCTCCGCACTGATCTCATCTTGAGTCTCCACCAGTCGTTTCTTGGCCAACTCTGTTCTACGGTCGCAATCAGCGATGAAAGACTCCAGGTGATCCACAGCCTACAGTCAACCACAGAAAAGTCATCTCCATACAAGTCAATGGAACACGGACTGGTGCACAGGTAAAATGAACAACACTGAACCAAAATATAAAAACGCAACATGCAAAGTATTGGTCCCATGTTTTATGAGCTGAAATAGAAGATCCCAGAAATGTTCCCATAGGCAAAAAAAGCATATCTCTCTCATTTTGTGCACAAATCTGTTTGCATCCCTGTTCGTGAGCATTTCGCCTTTGCTAATATAATTCATCCACCTGACAGATGTTGCATATCAAGAAGCTAATTAAACAGCATGATCATTACACAGGTGCACTTTGTGCTGGGGTTAATAAAAGGCCACTAAAATGTGAAGTTTTGTCACAAAACAATGCCACAGATGTCTCAAGTTTTGAAGGAGCGTGCAATTGGCATGCTGGCTGCAGGAATGTCCAATAGAGCTGTTGCCTGAGAATGTAATGTTCATTTCTCGACCATAAGCCGAATACGTCCAACCGGCCTCACAACCGCATACCACGTGTATGGCGTTGTGTGGGCGAGCAGTTTGCTGATGCCAACGTTGTGAACAGAGTGCCCCAAGGTGGTGGTGGGGTTGTGGTATGGACAAGCATAAGCTACGGACAACAATGGCAATTTGAATGCACAGAGATACCGTAACGAGATCCTGAAGCCCATTGTCGTGCCATTCATCAGTCACCATCACCTCATGTTTCAGCATGATAACACACAGCCCCATGTCGCAAGAATCTGTACACAATTCATGGAAGCTGAAAATGTCCCAGTTCTTCCATGGCCTGCATACTCACCAGAGCATGTTTGGGATGCTCTGGATCGGCGTGTATGACAGCATGTTCCAGTTCCCGCCAATATCCAGTGACTTTGCACAGCCATTGAAGAGGAGTGGGACAACGTTCAACAGGCCACAATCAACAGCCTGATCAACTCTATGCAAAGGAGATGTGTCGCGCTGCATGAGGCAAATGGTGGTCACACCAGACACTGACTGGTTTCTGATCTACGCCCCTACGTTTAAGATATCTGTGACCAACAGATGCATATCTGTATTCCTGGTCATATGAAATTGACTGATTTCCAATTGACTGATTTCCTTATATGAACTAACTCAGTAAAATCATTGAAATTGTTGCGTTTACATCTTTGTTCAGTACAGAAGAAGTACAAATGACATGGCACGGAAGGGATGAATGAAGTTGTATTTCATTGAACTGACTGTGGACATCACTTACGTCAAGCTCAAAGAAGAGTTCCCTCGCCTTGGAGGCGATTTCATAGTCGGCCCGGAGCGCCAGGTCGTGGGTCTTCGCACATTCTCCCAGATCCATACGCTGTTAATGAAGTCAGTCAGCTAGTCAAGACACCGCCATAGTTCCTGCATAGTCTGCGGCAAACGACTTTAGAAAGTCGTTTACAGTCACTGCATTAAAATATTCAGAATCGATCAACCAATATTACTGACTAGACTTGAACTGCTGATTAGTCTGCTTACAGTTCCAGAGAGGATGTCGTGGGGACAGCAGTTCAGGAGATGGCTTTTGCAGACCCGCTCGTCGGTGAACTTGACCCTCTGCCGCGTCTCGTCCCCTGAAACATGCAAAAAGCAACAGTCAGAAATAGCTCACATAGCTATTGGTCCACTAGAGCGAGGTATCCAACGCTTTATACCCATATTAGGGTAAAGGGGCAAAGATTTGATCATTTTTTACAATTGCATCTTGGGACTCTTTATTGGGGTGAAATGAACATAGATATATTCAGCTAGAATGCATCAAGTGACAGAATGTGTGCCTTTGGACAGAATTCAACGACATCCACTTTGTCTTAAGATATCCCAAAATGTGGCTTCGTAAAAACACTTTTACGTGTTTAAAGCTGAACCTTAGGTCATCTTAAACCTGACCCAGGTTTACCAGTCAGCGTTTTATCTGGTAAACAATGGGGCCTGTATTGGGACCAGAGTGGTGTGTCCCTTAAGGCTTGCTGGGTTTTCTGCTGTAACCAAGAGGCTTACCTTACCAGAGCCTCGATACTACATTAAGAATATGGTTGTGCTAAGACTGTGACTTGACACTCTCGTCATGGCATTCTGAAAGTACCTGGTCAACTGAAGAATATAGGCCTATAGAAAAATCAACAGCCAAATGGTTGTAAGCCTACTGTATGGGTGTTTTTAACGAGTGACAGGGACAGGCTCATGAGGCTCCCTTGGTCTCATGACATTGTCACTCAGCTTAACTGGGCTGTGTCACTGCAACAGCTGTTACGGCATCAGTTAGATCTCCTAACTTCAACAAAATGAGACCATTTAAAATAGATTCAGGCCTAGCCTATAGTTGGCGCCAACGAAGTCCCTGACACAAATGGAACATTGAAAGAAAACCCAAGAAAAATGTTAGTTTTATACACACTGCGAGCTGCAACATACTGTACCCATCCGCATTCTCCAAGACCTCAGCTGCAGAATTTTAAACCCGCTGTAGAAAAGTGTAAATGGGAACAGTTCTTGCACAAACCTGTAGTAAGGAAGTGTGGAATGATACACAAGTAAGATTGTAAAGATCTGTGCAAAGCTTTTCGATGGCTAATATTGTCTCTGCTTGACAATAAACGTGGCTTTCAACGCAGCCGGGCAACCTCCTAATTCAAGCTGCAACTACTTCCAAATTGTAATTCAAAGTGTCATTGAAGATTTTAATATCCATTGTTGTGATGCTAAAAAAAAAAAAAAGGTACAACTTCCGGGAAAGAAAACAATTGTTTGGATTATTATTATTCATAACAGCGTTAAAAATCATGTGTGACTCACGGCTCGATGAACATGAGGCTTTTCTGCAACTCCTTTGCAGATTGATGTAGGCTGGCAAAGACACACTGAACCTTTATGAATAAAATAAAGGGGCCACAATTGTTCAGTTTGTATGCAACATATGTACGGGAAGAATTTGTATTCGTCTCAACACACACACAAACTCACTCGTCACAAACTCACTTTGTTAGGCTGATTAAGCCCAAAAAACAACCATGGACTGAAGTCAGTTTATCCGACTTTACATGTCACCATTGTAGACATGACATCCTTACTAAATGGCAGCTGTTATGTTTTCAATGTTTGTATCCTTGTAGCCTAACGCGACACCTTTATTAATGTTTTCATTTATTAATAAGGCGGGATTAATTGCATTCTATAGCGACAGCTTGAGAGATATTGCTGTACCTGTTTTGGACCTTATGCCTAAAATCGGTAGAGAGTAGGCGTTGTTTGTGTCGCAGAGGGGTGACCAAGAAAGTATTACATCCAATTGTTTGACGCTACCTCCACCCCCTCCAAACTAATTCAAAAGATGGATTCCCGGGCTGTGCACTCGCATGGCACACTCACCTCTAGACAGGTAAATACAGACTGTCTGTAATAATAACACTTCATGTCACGAGCAGAAGCAACAGAAAATGGGCATGGTGCAGCCACCCACACAGATCAACAAAATAGTCTTGTCCGACAGTGCAGGCGACTGCCGAGTGACCAACAAATCACCGTGCATCATAAATAACGACTCATTATTACTTGTAGATCAATCAGTCGGTCACAATTTACCCGTGGTACGTCAAGAGTGATGCTCTCGAACACAGCCAGCAACATTAATGGGTATCGCAGCCGCTGCAGAGGTTGGCAGCACCGTGCCCGTTTCGTTGGGCTAGTGCTCATGACAGGAAGTGGTATGATTGCAGACAGTCTGTTTACCTGTCTAGAAGCAAGAGCGTGAATCCATCTTTGAATTAGATTGGAGGGGGTGAAAGTAGCATCAAACAATTGGATGTAATACTTTCTTGGGCACGGCAAACAACGTTTTTATCAGAACCGTCTACGGATACCGTCCAACGTGGGACACGTGCTGCTAAATACAGGTAGAGCAACAGGTCAGGTGCATATCTCACAAGCTGTTACTATAGAATGACCTAAGACAGAAGGCTACTGTTAAAATAATTGTACTTACTGTTATTGACTGTATGTGACAGCAAGCTTTGTAGGGCTAGTATCCTTGTAGCCAGATACGTCATTTACTATGGAAGTGGTGCTTGTACAAATGCTACACAATACTAGATACTGTGCACTGTATGACTAACTGTTTTAACCTCCTGTCAAGGACGTGCAGACTCTCTAGATATCCTTACTGACTATTTAGTATTTACAAGGTAGGCTAGCTTTGTTATCCTATACTGTATGTAGGCCTTGCTAAATATAATTAGCTTCAGGGTTGGGGTCAATTCAGTTTCAATTCCAGTCAATTCAGAAAGTAAACCAAATTGTAATTTAAAAAAAATCTAATCGAAAAGTATTTAAGAGAATGGTATGTGTACTTTCGGAATTTACTGGAATTTAAATGGAATTGACCCCAACCCTGGCTAGCTATGTATCCAACTTAACAACATAAGAACGTGGATGTGTGTAGTGAAAATACATACGATTGAAATGTATTAGTTAATACATGAGTTTTATCCCCGCTTTTTCAGGGACCATTTGAAAACTCAGGGTCCCCCAGGGGGGCGTCTACATGATCTTTACTTATCTAGCCAGCTGGTCTATCAACAATAAATGCCAGAGTGGACGTCATTTGCTATGGATACAAACATTAAATCGCGAAACAACAACTTGGCCGGCGACAAATCATGATTGAGCTGATTTTATGTCACACAGCCGTCCTCTTGTGCACCATTCATTCAAGGTATGTCCAACTGAAACACGCCACAAAAACTAGTTAGCTAGATAGTCAACTAGCTAGCTAGAAGGCTAAGTGCAAGCCACTGGCTCACACATATTAGGCTGCGTTTAGACAGGCAGACAAATTCAGATTTTTTCCCACTAATTAATTAATTCGTATTTTCACCAATCAGATCAGCTTTGAAAACAATCTGATGTGAAACGATCTCATGTGATTGGTAAAAAGACAAATTAGTGGAAAAAACTGAATTGGCCTGCCTGTGTAAACGCAGCCTTAGAAAAGTATCTCTGAATGGCTCCATCTTTTAGCTAGCAAGCTAACGTAGCTAACAAGCTAGTCACCGCCGTTTTGCTACTCACCATCCCTCGCTGTCCCCATTAGTTGATCGAGCAAAGCTCTCATTTGAGCTTGGGCCGACATTGCTGTGGGTTAATTCTTCAAAGCTTCACACAAAACAGAAGGTTCCACGATCGATGGTATCCTATATTATTAATGCTATATGTGTATTATTTGGACAAGCTTCTTCAACGATCTCGTCAGCCCCTTCTTTCTTTGCTAAGGAAATGACGACACTTCCTCTATGCTAGAATTGGCCAATTGGAGTGGCTTGGTAACGAACCAATCACAGCCACAGCCTCAAGTTAGCTCGTTTCACGATGGTGCATGCAATCGGGGATCCTTGGGATGTCCCTATCCCCATTGAAGCTGAAACGTAAAAAGGGTAAGGTTGGGTCGTCCCAATGATCCCAGATTGCAATTACTATTTCACCATAGCAAGTAGGGCCTGTCAAGGTGTGAATTGTTTACGCAGGTGAAGTTGGATTGACAGTTCTCGATCAAACAAAGACACGGACAGAAGTAGCTTCTAAAGTAAGATAAAAAAATAAATCAATTACTTGAAATAAATTAGACATTTATTTAAGGGCTCGAAATTGAATGGTGAAACTATCTAGATAGTTAGCTAGCTAGTCTAGTCTGAGAGAATGCCAACGAATACGTTTTGAGCCTGAAACGCGTTATCTAACGTTAACTAGCTTGTTATCTAAGCTAGCTAGCTAGAAGTTGTGGTAACTTGACCAGGCTTTCAATGAAATTAACTCGCTAAATTGACATGTTATGCATTATTACCGCAGGCAAATAACGCCAGCTGATTCTTAATCTCGGTTACCCAGAAGTAAAATTCTCTCGCGAAAGTTTATTTTACTGTTTCATCTGTCCACGACAATATGTTAATGAGAGATTAGTTAGTTCTTTGTTTACGGAAGTGGTGAATCCAGAACCCAAACGGAGTCAGGGTATCTAGAATTAAACACTGAAATTGTACCTCAGGATATAAATAGTGCATGCTGTTACATGGTATCTAGCTAGCTAAGGTCATGGGTTAATAAGCATGTTATTGTTTTGTTCAGAAATTTCTGGAGGCAAACTTGAAAAGGTTTGGAGTGAGATGGTGCGAGTGTGGAAATGGCTGGAGTCCCACAGGCAGACAGGAATACATTTGGTACTGTGTCAGTGCTGAGGAGGCGGTATAGGTTTGTGTCCATTGCACCACATTTTCTCTGTGTTTAGGTCTGTTCGGGCTATGACACATTGCTGAAGAGATAATGGAGCCAACAGACCATGCCACAGAAGCCGACCCCCTGAAGAGGGAGGAGGATGGGGTTGAGGGTGGTGGAACGGCACCACCAGTGCAGACCAAGAAGAAGAGTTTGGGTCTGGCCAAGTTGTCCCACTGGAGGACGGCTGCCTTCTTCCTCTCCCTCTTCCTCTGCCTCATCATCGTCTTCGCCTTCTCTTTCATCATCCCCTGTCCCGTCCGTCCGCAATACCTCACCTTCTGGAACCGCACCTTCCCCCAAGCAGGTGAGGAAGAGATACAGTGACACAATAGACCAGAGAAGGCCAGTTAAGAAGTTATTTAACCCCTGTGTTGTTTTGCACTATGGACTGGACAGAAAAGTCTCAATCTCCATGAAAATAGCATTTAGTACAGGACCAGGCTTTAACTGTCTGGGGAAACAACCCTAGATGTACTGTTTGTTTCTTTTCCCAAAAGGTTAAACTTACTTCCTTTCCTTTCTCTCACAGCCACCTATGATTTCCTGGCCATTGAGGATGCAAGCAAAGACAAAGTGTTGGACGTGTTGTTTGTCCTGAAGGCCCAGGAGGGCAGTCAGAACATTAGTTGTTTTGCTGAAGGTACTAGGAATACAGGTCTTACAGCAAATGCTTCATGCTTTGTCTTGCTATAGGCCCATTGCAGTCAAAGTTATGTTTTCCCTGTGTTTAAGTATCATATTGTAGATAGCTGATGAAACTAACACTAAAAGGTTGAACAAATATTGTGTTATTTCCTGATAGCTTCTGGTTTAAAATACAGTCTACACAGGACCTTCTAATCAGCAGGTTTGCATGGGTGGGAGTTTTCATGGTGACATCCCCATTCTAGTTAAATAAAATAAAACATTCTGATCACTCCAAGAAAGTCCTATCAGAATTCTTGCTTGAGAATTTTTTTAACAAAAAACTTTGAATGGAAATCTATAACAGTTAGCAACTTAATTGTTACTTATAAATAATTTGATATTAATATAAAAATGGCTGCATTGGGCATTTAAGCATAATAATGAGGAGTATGTAGCTGCTTTTGTAGAATGGTTTGAGATTCCAGTAAAAGTAGAGGCTGCCAGCCAAAGATTCCCAGAAGACAAGCTAAAGTTTCCTCAATACAGAGATACTGTTTTCTAATTCCTACTGTAATTGTTCTAACCAATATATTGTCTGCTGTGTCATTGTAAAATCTGTAGCTTGGCAGTGTCTGTGAGATTCACGTGTGCTGTATGACTTCCAGGTCTGGACACACCTTGTGTGTTTGTGTCGGCGGTAGCAGGGACCAACGGGGAGACTCTGTGGGAGCGGCCCTTGGCCCCTGAGTTCCACTGGGCCCAGTGTGGCCTGGACGGCCTTGGAGAAACCGACAGGGGCTGCCTGCTGTCCCACTCCAACCAGCTCACTGCCATCGACAAATACACTGGTGAGTGACTCCGATTCACGACTCTCTCGTTTACTCACCTCTCTCTCTACTATCTCACAAACAACACCTGAGCAGGAACGTATAGTCATGTTTTCACACCTTTTCCACCACAATGGTGGTTGAACTTCACACTTGAAGTATTCATGCTTTCTCTCCTCACGTCTTTCGTAAATCGCAAATATGTGCCTCTAATGTATGATAGTTTGGTCTGTCTCTCGTCACTATTTTGTAACCTGACTCACTTCGAAGAAAACTTTCATGATTTATGATGGAGGGGGGGTTGTAGCTGTGAGTGCATTCTGAATACTTGGTATTTCTGTACAGGAGTGGTGACGTGGGCGCGGCTAGAGCCTCCCAACCTGAGGAGTACCTTACCGGTCCTCAGTGTCTCAGACCTGGATGGGGACGGGGTAAGCGACGTGGCTCTGGTGGCGCCCAGCCCAACGCAGGTAAACCTCAGAGGCGTCCTCGATGTCTCAGTCTAGTCGCACTCACCAGCTGTGTTCCGTATGACGACCACTCAGACTAGAGTATGCGATATTATAGGATTTTTCACTGTTTCCGTTTTATACCTCTTCTTTAAAACACAGGACAGTAATGCATGAGAAAATGTGTGCTTCACACATGAAATGCCAACCTCTGTGCCAGTACCTTTCAACAGAAGACCTCAAGACAGTTTGTTCAATTGTTATTCGTTGCGCACTAGACACAGCTGGCGATCCTCTCAGGGAAGACCGGTGTCCAGATTGGCTCAGAGGTGGTTCTTGACACCGCTGAGTGTGCCATGCATCTCCTCCACTCCACAGGGAAAGGCTCCAACTATGTACTGCTCCAGAAAGGTGAGCAAGCCATTTGCCAAAGCCTGCTAGTGAGTTCATTTATAGATCTGCTGTCAATAACTCACTGACCAAACTATTCTCATAACATTCTATGTGATAGAACACATTGATTTCAGTCCTACTGTATGTGACCTTGTCCAATGGTCAGTGATTTATCCCAGTATATTGATTTAAGGGTCCTATATGGCTAGTTGGCTACAGCCCACAGCATATTGATGTCAGTGTAATGTTATGACTGTTGTCACTGCCCTTTGTCCCCTCTCCCCAGACTCGGGGTTGTATGGCCTGGCCCTGTGGAGCATTGCAGCCCAGGCTAAGGCAGGCATGGAAAAAGGCCTCAAGAAGGACAAGCACTGGGAGCGCAAAGCCAATGACTCCTCTGGCCTTGTATCAATCTATGAGTAAGATGGCGCAGCAGCTAGACGCTAATACACAATTCTCACAATGCCTCAAAATGTCACAGCTTGGGGTAAAACACAACACCAATATACCAAACGTCTAGTGGTTAAATTATCATTTCTCATGTCTTATGTTCAATAACCTGGACCATGGACTGAAATGAATTGCTAATGCTAACATGGAGTCTTTCCTTTGGATGGCCGTTCCTCCCCTGCAGGTCTGGGTCATTGAGATACGTGTTAAGGACAGGGAAGGCAGAGGGTCGCTCCAACCTGCTACTGGTCACTGGGGGTAGTGTGGTGCTGATAGATGGCGACAGTCTGAACTTACTGTGGAGAGTCAACACCAGCACAGTCCTCAGGTTAAAAAAACCGTCATCACCCTACACACTGATTAGTTAGTTAACATTGTCATGTAGCTTACTCAATAAACAGTTTTGAATGGTCATATCAGGACTAACAACCTCCTTGTATTCCTTAACATTTATAATAAATTGCCACGCTCTGAATTCCTCGTGTGTGTGTGTGACGACAACTGTGATAACCAAGGTGTTTGGGCCAATGTCGTGTACTGACTGGGAGGGTTTTAAGTACAGTACCAGTCAAAAGGTTGGACACACCTACTCGTTCAAGGGTTTTTCTTTATTTTTACTATTTTCTACATTGTAGAATAAGAGTGAAGACATCAAAGCTATGAAATAACACATTTGGAATCATGGAGTAACCAAAAAACTGTTAAACAAATCAAAATATATTTGATATTCTTCAAAGATGCCACCCTTAGCCTTGATGACAGCTTTGCACACGCTTGGCATTCTCTCAACCAGCTTCATGAAGTAGTTACCTTGAATGCATTTCAATTAACAGTCACGTGCATTCATGGTGACTACCTCATGAAGCTGGTTGAGAGAATGCCAAGAGTGTGCAAAGCTGTCATTAAGGCAAAGGGTGGCATCTTTGAAGAATATAAAATATATTTTGATTTGTTTAACAGTTTTTTGGTTACTACATGATTCCATATGTGTTGTTTCATAGTTTTGATGTCTTCACTATTATTCTACAATGTAGAAAATCAAGAAAAACCCTTGAATGAGTAGGTGTGTCCAAACTTTTAACTGGTACTGTACGTTTCTCCTCTCCCCTCAGCGAGCCTTCCTTTGGCCACTTCAACAAAGATGGCACACTCGACATAGTGATCGAGGAGGACATTGGCAACCGCATTAAAAGGGTATGTGGGGACCAGCTTGGAAGCAATAGAAGAGACTCAACTTACCTGCTTGGTATTTCATCCCTTTTTGTTTTTCCACTCCTAGCTGCATTTGCATTGAATGCGACATCTGTCCCTGCTCTGTGTGCATTGTAGGTGGTGATCCTGGACGGAAACACTGGAGGCACACTGTGGGAGGTCAACCTACTGGCCAGCCCCAACTCACCCAAGCCAGCCTCAGTCAACACCATCAACTCCTTCTCTGTGTTCATGTTCTGGGGGCTGATGCCCTCCGAGGCCAACGCTACAGTGAGTACAGTGACTCTATGAGAACGGATCATTCACTGATCTTCATCTCGTTACATCTTCCTCTGTGTTCACGGAACCTTAGCCTGAGAATCTGAAGGCTTGCGTTAGCTTCCCGAGTTAATGCCTAGGATTCAGCTCAGTGGGCTAGCACAGGCTGGTGGCATGCAGAATACCCGGGTTCGATCCCAGGTCGATCCCATTCACATCTGTCATAGTGGTGCTCTTTAGACACGCTGACCTGTTTCTAAAGGAATGCTTTCCTACCAGAGGGATTTGAGTGAGGAGCGGCGCTCCTACATGCTGTATCCCCACTACTCCACAGTTCTCCTGGAGAAGAGCAACGTCATGGACCACATCATTGCATTTAAAGGTGAGCTACATGATTGAGCGAAACAATGTCATTATGCGGGACCAGTGAACCGTCTCAATAGCTCGGCTGTCTGAAAACGTTATTACCGCACCGCCCTCAGGGAGGAGGAGGGACCTTGGATCTTTTCCTCCGATGCGCTTTGAGAGGGAGGTGAGGAATTGAGGGGAAAAAGGATTTGACGTCTAGTAACGTTTTCAGACACAGCCCTAGTCTATTGTACTTGAGGATAATGACTATTCTCTAAGCCTACATGACTTGATGTCCATGTGTTTCCTGCCTGTCCTAGCCACCCTGTTGGAGTGGGGGCGCCACGCCTGCTACATCATGTTGACGGGACCCGAGGGGGAGGGGGCCGAGGGGACGGTGGACCTTAGCAAGCGCAAACTGAAACAGGATGTCACCGACAGCCGGGTCCTCCGCCTGGGCTCCATAAGCAGCAAAGACACTAACGAGGAGATCAAAGAGGCCTTCCAGAGACTGCGTTTCAGCGATGAGTGACAGGCCACTGTTACCATGACAACATTGCTACTGATATCGAAACTGTGTTACAATAGATATGACAACCGTTACTGCTGACAATCAACCAACTGTGTAGCTATGGTTACCTTAAAGCTGACTACTAAACCTTCTTCTGCTGACCTTGTATTCCGACTGTCCCATCATGACAATCAGATTAATTTAGCTCAGTTTTCTTAGCGCGGAAATAGGTAAGGTAGAGGCAGACTTGGCTTTGGGTCTATGCAACCAATAACTGCACTAATCACGAAGACTGCCAGGGAATACCAACCAGGCAATATGGTATTATGAGGTACTGTGTCTGAATTCATTTATGCACAGCTAGTAGGCTACCATGTGGGATAGTTTTTAGAAACCTTTGCTGTAGCAACTTCAGCCTCTGTAAAGGTGGCTAAAGTGACTAAGTGATTGTTATGCAACAAAAAGAGGCACTAAAAGCCCCAAAGAGCTGCATGGGCAACCCTGTGGTTAGTGGAAATATCTTAAGGGTACTGCTTCCATATAAAATTACAAGTCATAGCCTTATATTGTAGCCAGAGGTACTGTGGTAGATGACAATCAGATGAAACTAGTAGCAGGTACAGTACTATTCCAAGTTGGTGTAAATTAGGGTCTTTTTAAATGCACATTGAAAGAGCTGTAAGCCCTGTATGAGGGACTCAAGACTTGAAAGTTGAACGTTTCTGGTGATCTGTGTGTTGACGTTCAAATCAGGCAAAAGATGACAGAAAAGGAAAGCTTGAGAAAATTCTTATGGGCTACCCCCCCATCTCTTTCAAACAAATATAGGCTTTAATGTGAACTTGTACGGGAATGAGGGTTTTATAGTTTGCCTTATACATGAATATATTGAACCTTCTTTTTGAGATGGTTTTTCCTTCTCATTTTAGTTATCTATTCATTTCTAAAAACATTTTTCAGATCTGCGCTAGCCGACACCTGCAAAGCTTTTGTTTTTGCTGTGTTGGAGGAGGAACTTAGGTTTCTATTCAATCTGTATCACAGAAGTTCAGCTTTGCAGCGTGATTGAAATGTAAAGGCATTGTTCGCGCTTTAGCGGAAACTGTATTCACGGTAAACGCTACATGTCCGCTCAATCGGAAATGACCTTTATATTTCTATCGCTGAATCTGCAACCAGAAATAACTTGATTTTCTGGTTCATTAAAATAGCTAAACTTAGATATGTTTTTGTTTGTTTAATAAATTAGACCATGCCCATTTAAAGCTTATCTTTCAAAAAACAAGTTACATCAGAATATTTAGCCAAGTTAGCTGGCTAACTCATTGATCCTAATTTTGTAGTATTTAACCCCCCCCCCCCCCCCCCCCCCCCAGCTCTCGAAGTCCCTGACTTGAGTCACAACTTGCTGTGTAGTTGCGTATCAGCCAGACTAGGTGGAACTGCATGATCTGTCAAATCCGCAAGCTGCTCCAAGCATAACTGGTGCCACGTTCAAAACAACTGGGAACTTGGAAATCTCCAACTTCAGTGCATTCAAAACAACTGAACTCGTAAAAAAAAGCTCAGACTGGGGGGAAATCGATTTGAATGGTCATCCAGCTCGTGAACTCTGGCCTCATTCTAGAGCTCCGACTTTCCGACCTAAAGATCACTGAAGTCATGATTTGACCTCCTTATTTTTCCAAGTTCCCAGTTGTTTTGAACGCAGCATGGGAACTCTGGAAAAATACGAGGTCAAATCATGATGTCTGCAGAGGTGGAAAAGGTGCTCAATTGTCATACTTGAGTAAAAGTTAAGATGCCTTAATAGAAAATGACTAGTAAAAAAGAGTCACCCAGTAAAATACTACTTGAGTAAAAGTATCTGGTTTTAAATGTACAGTAGTTGAAAAAGTACTAAATTGTTATAACATGTAAAAGTTGTACATCACATTTTTTATATTAAGCAAACCCGATATCACAATGTTCTTATTTTTTTTAAATTATGTACAAACAGGGGAACACTCCAACACTCATAATTTACAAAAACAGCATTTGTGTTTATTGAGTTCGCCAGATCAGAGGCAGTAGGGATGACAATGCGTTATATTGATAGGTGCTTGAATTGGACCATAAATGCTGTCCAGCATGAGCATTCTCAATGTAAAGCGTAGGCTACTTTTGGGTGTCTGAGAAAATGTATGATTAAAAACAAAGTACATATTTTCTTTAGGAATGTAGTGAAGTAAAAGATGTCAAAAATATAAATAGTAAAGTACAGAGCCCCAAAAAACGACTTATGTAGAACTTCAAAGTATTTTTTTATTTAGTTACTTGACACCACTGGACGTCGGTGATCTTCAGGTCGTAAAAAGTCAGACCTCTAGAAAGGGGCCCCGAGTTCCCGACTTGAAATTCAGAGTTGGATGAGTCGGTCACATCTCACTAGGGCCAGCTTTATTACTTAATCAATGAGCGCATTCGATTGGATCACTTTTGTCAAGACGTTGACCAACACCTTTCAAAGTGTGTTGCATTATGGGTATAAAAATGGTCAGACTTGTGACTACAACAACCATGTGATCAAACGTCATGCACTTTCGACTGTAAATATCTGCAGTTTCTCTGCGGAACCAAAGCTTTATGGAAGACAACCTTTTTCTGTTTTCTTGGAAGCAAAAGGCACTACATGCTCATAAATGGTTGATGTGGCCACCTATCATTGGTTATTAGCAATGCATGTTTACTTTTCTGGGTGGATGACTTTAGCATTTAAATACATTTTTTATCCTTACAATTGAATTACATAGGCATATACATGTGATCCAAATTTCTAGCATAAATAAATTAAATATCCTACTCGTGACAATATACCTAATGTATTTATCTAGATGTTAATGTGATGTTGTCCCTATGTTATAGCCTACAATTTGTCTTGTCTGCAATATTGCTTTCACCAAACAAATGCAAATGTCTGGATCGTCTATTAAGTGTGTTAATAAAATGGAATACACTGAACAAAAATATAAACGCGCAACATGTAAAGTGTTGATCCCATGTTACATGAGCTGAAAAAAAAACCCTAAAATTTTCCATACACACAAAAAGGGTATTTCTCTCAAATGTTGTGCACAAAAGACCACTAAAATGTGCTGTTTTGTCACACAACACAATGCCACAGATGTTTCAAGTTTTGAAGGAACGTGCAATTGGTATGCTGACTGCAGGAATGTCCACCAGAGCTATTGCCAGAGAATTGAATGTTCATTTCTCTACCATAAGCTGTCTCCAACATTGTTTTAGAGAATTTGGCAGTACGTCCAACCGGCCTCACAACCGCAGACCACGTGTAACTACGCCAGCCCAGGACCTCCACATCCGGGTTCTTCACCTGCGGGATCAGCTGAGGGGGGTGGGGTGCTGAGGAGTATTTCTGTCTGTAATAAGGCCATATTGTGGGAAACAACTCATTCTGATTGGCTGGGCCTGGCTACCCAGTGGGTGGGCCTGGCTGCCAAGTGGGTGGGCCTATTCCCTCCAAGGCTCACCCATCGCTGCACCCCTGCCCAGTCATGGGAAATCCATAGATTAGGGCCTAATGATTTTATTTAAATTGACTGATTTCCTTATATGAACTGTAACTCAGTAAAATCTTTGAAATTGTTGCATGTTGTGTTTATATTTTTGTTCAGTAAACATATTGTAGACTACACATGGGTTATTGTAGGGGATTTCTACACTAGCAATTTTAGAGGCTTAAATCTGTCCGGGAAACTGGCCCTTAATGAGCCCCTTAAGTACCCCAGACACCACTCGTGGGTGAATACCAAGCGCATTTGTCTGCTTGGCATATTGTTTACCCAGTAATTTATGTGAACTGATATACATATAGTCTAATCCTTTTCATATTGTTTAGCCGGTATGAGAGCTGATGTACATGTATAGTCTAATCTGTTTCTGTACAGTGAGTGTTTTGTCCTTCATGTGATTGTATAAAAGTATGTTATTTACATGCTTACTGACAAAAGCAACGTAAACATTGAGAATTAAGGAACTACACTCCAGCCTGTAGTGATGCTGACATGCAATCAATTACCACACACTAAGAATCTTTATGGACTCCATCTAATCCGACCTGTTACAATTCACAAATGCTAATGAGGAAGGTACAAATAATGGCATGAAATAATGGCAATCAACAGAGCATATTCCATATGCTGCAAAAACACATGTTCTCATTCTAGTAGCCTATACATTCCACCTGGTTATATATTGAGAAAACCATCACAAAAACACAAAACAAGTCTTGTGAATGTTAAAGAGCTTGGGCCGGTATCTAATTTCCTGTTGATCATGTTCAGCTTCATGTAGGAGAAGTGGATTTTTGATATCATCCACAATAACAAAGACGAATGCCATGTCTGCAACGGTCAGGTTTCTTAGAACAGCAGAAGTTGTCTGACTTGCTGTCGTTGCATATGTACCTCCCCCGAATTCACTCCTCGAATTCCGTCTACAGTCTACTTTCGGTTTACCACTCAAACGCGCCCAATGATATACCTAGAACTGTAGGCTATAGTTTCCGCACTGAGCAGAGCACTGGCATGCGCAGAATAATCTTTACGCATGGTGCTGGGAGGGAGAACGAGCGCTCACGTCTCACCGCGGTTGTGTCTGTTGGCATGATATGTTTCCCCATGACTTGCACTGGGTATAGGCATTTGGATACAGATATCCGATCCTTTTTCCGATCCTTTTTGAGGAGAAGAATGTAACATCTTTCCTCGCGGAGTTTTAGACCGAGTCCTATAGGGGTGGCAAAGAGCGAAGCTGTTCGACATTCTTTTGCATTCAATTTATTCTTATTTAACCAGGCAAGTCAGTTAAGAACAAATTCTTATATATAATGACGGCCTTCCCCAGCCAAACCCGGACGACGCTGGGCCAATTGTGCGCCGCCCTATGGGACTCCCAATCACGGCCGGATGTGATGCAGCCTGGATTCGAACCAGGGACTGCAGTGACGCCTCTTGCATTGAGATGCAGCGCCGTAGACTCGGGTCTAGAGCAGACTCGTCTAGAAAAGGGAAAGTTCAATGTCTGAAGAGGTGGAGACTGTTGCGCAGTGACGGTTTTCTCGGCGTTTGTTTGGGTTCATTTGAAAATGATCTTTATAGTGTAGGGAAGGGTTATTGTTTTACAAACCGACAGAGCGATTAAGCCAGCTCAGACATACGAATGATAGCGCGCATGTGTTGATGGATGTCTGTCCATCTATATCCATCGATTGATCAATAGGCGCATCTGGATAGCATCAATTGTGACTTTAACTTGGCAATGGATTTGCATCCATCCATGTCCCAAAATGGTACCCAAATACAGCTGGCTATAGTTCTTATAAAATAAAAAATTCAGCTCATTCAACCTAGCCTATCTTTATTAAATTCTCTCCCCAAAAGTTATCAGTGTAACATACGGTACAGATTACAGTTATTATTTACAAATACAAACTTTTTCCTGTCTTATCTAACCTATTTTGGCATTAGGCCAGGCCTATATCAATGATCTACTAGTAACAAGCGGACAGAATTCCTGTTAAACTGCCACTTCCTCAACTGCAAAATGTAGGCTATCATGTTTTTCCATACACCTATAATATCACACAAATGATGGCAATTACCATATTTTTGGGAAAACAAAAGGTTTCCAGTGATTTATCCTTAGTTGTATGTGATCGATCTTGCACATGATTAAACTATCTCAGTCATTCCAATGTGACCTGCGTCCGCCATACCGTTTTGATAGGACTGCACGGCTACAACATCCACAAGACCAGCGCGCGCGCCAGGGCGCACTCCAGTCATCAGCCAAGGTAACCCACGCGTGGTGTTCGGGTATCATCATCGTTAGTACAATAGTCACTTTGAACAACGCAGCACTTGCCACAAAGGTAAATATTTGTTACATTTTTAGTATAAGCCTAAATAAAATCAGCATGTATTTAGGTCCTACACAATATTTTATGCAACACGAATATAGTGTTTTAATTATCGTGGGAAGCTTCTGAAAATGAAACCATGAGCAAACAAGTCGATCATTAGCCTAGTTTTTTTATTTACTAATTTGCTTGCGAGTGACTTATTTATCGTATACAACACTCTCAATTAACAGACAAAAAAACGTAATTAGGACTAATTCATTAGTGGTTATGATTAAGAAGGCTACGTCTTAGATATGGGTGATTATGCTTAAGAACATTGTATTGGCGTTCCTATTAACCTATTCTATTTCTGTATTATTGTACCTAAATACCAATTCGTCAAATTAAGTTCTGTAATGTAGAAAAGTGGCCATTGCATTAGGCTTGTGGCGCCCCACTTATATCACGCCCCACTTATATTTATTGCTTCTTTTCCTTAAAAATCGACACTTAGGTCGTAGACAATTGAAATGAGACTATTTTGTCTGTGGTGTAGCCTAAACGTAGCCTCATCATACGTGCTAAGGAGCTTTATAGTCACCTTCACTCAGTGCCGGCCCTAGCCTTTTGGGGACCAAAGCGAGATTTGGTTGGGGGGGCACCTTGTGAAAAAACATTTTAGTGGCCCCCCCTTTTGACGATAAAGAGAAACATTTATGTTGTAAAGTACATTTCCTGCAATTCTACACATTTTGCCATGGGGCGGAGAGAACAGTTTGCAATTGTATAACAAATTTCATGCAATTCTACTGAATTTCAATTCTACTAATTTTGCCATGGGGCAGAGAGAAACATTTTGCAGTTTTACAGCGAATTTCCGGAAATTCTACACATTTTGCCATGGGGGAGATAACATTTTTCAATTTTATAACACATTTCATGCAATTCTACTCATTTTGCCATGGGGCAGAGACATTTTGTCCTTTAGTTTTACAGCTAATTTCCTGCAATCCTACCTATTTTGCCATGGGGTGGAGAGAACTTTTTGCAGTTTTAAGGCTAGTTTCCTGCAATTCCAAACATTTTGCCATGACTTATGCAATGTTACTATGCTATCTGAGTGAGAATGATGAACAAAATTAAAATGGGCCCCCTGGAGGTTAGGGCCCATGGACACGTGCCCTGCGTATCTAGTCGGTTTTCGGCCATGATTACTACAAGTTTAGATAGCTGGCTAAACTAACTACCAATCAAAAAATTGTCAGCTGACATGGCTAATTGAGTGACTGTTAGTGACTGACATAATAAGAGAAAAACTGCTGATGCACAACCACATTTCGAAATTGCACCTGCTATATTCTATTATTCTTACTCTCAGTAAGGTGAGAACAGTTGCCAAAAATGTATAATAAACACACACACATATATAATATATAGTGTGTGTGTGTGTGTGCGTGCGTGCGTGCGTACGTACGTACGTACGTACGTACGTACGTACGTACATACATACATACATACATACATACATATATATATTCTTTAAATTTTTTGGTCAGAGGCCCCCTAGCTGCCGGGAGCCCTAAGCAACTGCTTATGTCGCTTATGCCTGGGGTGGGCCCTGCCTTCAATTGATAGCGTCATTGTAGGCTTTTGACAGAGGTTATTCCATTTTCTTGCATCCTCCTCATTCAAGCATGTTTTCCCGACAGAACTAAAAATGGCAGAGGATATTGCGACTAAGCTCCAGAACTACCGCACTGCTCCCTTCGATGCCAGATTCCCCAATCAAAATCAGACAAGGAACTGCTTCTACAACTATCTGGGTAAGTCTAGACTCCAAGGTCAAAGTCTAGGACTGGTCCTGTCGTCATACCAGTCACGTAGGCAAGTACAGATAAATCCTGTATTTACCCAGTGCCTTTCTTAATTGTGAATGTGTTTAGTGTGTGCCAATTAATTTTGTGGGACAGAACCATGTCCTTGTGGAAAACTTCTATTTTAGAATGTGTGTCAAAAAGGTGATTCATTTATCTGGTAAAATAAGGGTCACAATTAAAGACCCTGACCTTAATCTTTTTAGAGGACTGTAATCCAATTTTGTATATTTACACAAGACCAGTGACAAGACCACAACCCTTGCCCTGTAGACATTGACGTGCACATTTTTTCCCAACATCCCCATTGTTGTTGCTATATTTATAGATTATCATCGCTGCCAAAAATCCCTGGACGCCAAAGGAGTCGACACTGCCCCGTGTGACTGGTATAAGAGGGTCTACAAATCACTGTGCCCCATTTCCTGGGTAATGCTTTTAAGATATTATTTTTCATTAGCTAAAAGTCCTTAAGTGAATTGGATAGGATTTCTGAAGTAGACCTACAGTATTGATAAACTGTGGGTTGACTGACTGGTCTATAAGTACATTGAGGTCATTTGAGGTCATGTGTCCATTGTTCATCCTCTTACACATTTTTATTCACTTTAAAAGCAAAACAACAGGCTATTATGGTACATAGTGTGATTTGCTACACTGAACTGAATTTCAAGCATGGCTTTTTTATTTTTTTATTAAAGAGGTTACTGGGTTCAAAGGGTTATAGACATCATTTGAAGGGTTATAAAGGGTTATAGACATCATTTGAAGGGTTATAAAGGGTTATAGACATCATTTGAAGGGTTATAAAGGGTTATAGACATCATTTGAAGGGGGTCTGTCGTCAACTATTGCTGGTACAACAGACAGTAAGCATTATTGGAGAAAAAAGCTCAGGCCTTATTCAGCTAGCCCTATTCTGAGCTATACATGACTCCGGCCTTATCAAGTCAAGCAAATAGTGGCCATGAAAAGGCAAACTCTTTAGTCAGCAGAGTTAATATTCAAACATGTGATACCTCTCAGAGTTCATTGACCTTTCGCAAAATGAGATACTGTATTACTATACCCAATCCAAATCGAATAAAAATCATGCAGGATAATTGGTCTGTTACAACTACGTCAACATGTAGGGGTTTTAACTGGTCTGGTCTGTCAAGTAAATGTTTATTTTACCCGTTTGTCCCCCAGATCCAGAAATGGGACGACCAGAGGGAGGAGGGGACCTTCCCAGGGAAAATTTGAATGGCATCTCCAAAGAAGTGTACTTCATGGCAATATGTTTGTATGAGTAGGACTCCAGGTCGGTCGTCCACTACTCCTTTGGAATGTGAGCAGAGTATAACTGAATACCGTAGTCATTCCTTATCAAAGAGAATAATTGTGTTGCAGATTCTGCATTAAAGTGTCTTGGGCGATATTTATCAAACTGAAGAGTCCATATATTTTTGGGGGGCATTAAAGAGAAGCAGCATTACATGACATCATGACACCAAGACTCACTGTCACTTGTTTTAAAAGGATTTCATTTTATTTATTCAAATAAAATACACTTATTTGAACAAGATTAAAAAAATAATAAAAATATTTCAACACGGAATGTCACACTTAACAGTAATAACACCATCACTCAAAGCATGACTGAGGTGCAGTGTGAAGCCTATACCCACAGAATGACATTTTAAAATCAAATACATAAAACTGCATTTAAAAAAAACCATGTAACTCCTCTATCATATACAAGAGTATTTAGTAAGAAATAGGCTATATTGTGGCTCGATGAAGCAGCAAATTCTTTTGAAAATACAAGGGTCTACCTTTTTAAATTTGTAACAGAAGCCACAACTGTGGTAACTTGTCCATGCAACAAAATACTACTGGGTATAAGGTATACCACGCCAACTATAGATTATACTCAAACATTCAAGGTTTCAGCAAAGATCCATCCCTTTGTAAAGATCACATTTTACCTATTTGAGGTATGTTTTCAGTGTTTGCATATTAAATATTTCTGGTTACATATGGTTACATATTCTTAGGTGTTTTTCAACTAAAGGCCAAAATGTTGTTTACACAACAATGTATATCTTGATAATATATCTAAACTTTTGGAAATAACAATATTTTAGCCTACAACTATTGCTACAAGTGGGTGTCTCAAATAACTGTTTGCATATCAAACAACTTCAATAAAGGTCACTTAGTTTGCAAACATGTCTTTGTAATACATAGTGTTGAACGTCTATAGTTTCACTGATATATTACTTAATCAAAAATATTATATATTAATATATTCAGGATTGCAAAATGTATATCTAAGCAAGTGTACTGTTTTTGTGTTAAGCAAATGCAGCGGCCTAGGATGGCTTAAAACTGTATCCGACCTATTGCTTCATACCAATACTCAGTACCGATGCCTGATTCTACTTCATGCAACAGTCAGTCATATTATCCACCCTGCGTTATAAATCTTTCAAAGGTTAAACCTCCATCCGACACCACAGACACCTAGAAAAATCATTCGACTGTGAGATATTAGACTAGAGAAAATATGAACTGGTTTACTGCACAGCATTCAGATGGGGTTGGTTCACATTGCAGGTGCATTACTCAATTGTCGTGTGTTATGCCACTAGGCTAGGGGCTATTAAAACTAGGCCTTTCATCAACACAACTCATCCATAAATGTAGGATCTGGATCCCATCTATTAAGAGCGTACTTGTTGCCACGGAGTTGATCTTTGAGTAGCTCTGCACCACGAGTGGCAGGAGAACGCAGCACAACATCAAGAGGAGCAGCGACAGACAGGAGTAGTAACATCACCAGGCACAAAGATGGCCGACATAGCAGCCTAATATAGGTTCACTCTGACACTGTGAAAAGGACAATCGCAACTGGAGTTACTACAAAAAAGGTTCTACGTGTGCGATGCAGTACTGACGTAGTACTACACAGGTACTGTACATATGATGTAGTACTACACAGTTATTATGTGATGTAGTACTACTACACAGGGACTACTAATCGGATGTAACGTTAGCACTACACAAGTACTATACATCTGATGTAGTACCTCAAAGGTACTATTAATCTGATATAGTATTACACAGGTACTATACACCTGTAGGAGTCTAGAGAGATCGGAGTGACAAGAGAACCAATCCAACCAGAAAGTGGAAGGCCAATCCTGTGGGCGGATGGATACAAACCCAATGTGTTCTGTACAAGCCTCTTCAAAAGTAGACCCACCCCACACACACACAAGAGCTGTCACTAGGCAACACTATAGTGCAATGACTGATGGAAGACAATGGGAGTTGTTTTCTTTTCGGCTGGTCAAGGATATGTGTTAAAAGTCCCCCGAGTGGGATAGTGCAGATAGTCAGTAAATCCTCATCCCTTCATTACTGTTCCCTACAATTAACCAGTGAGACACCAACCACCATCTGACTTTCTGATCGTCTGCCTGTCAGTCCGTCTGTCAGTACCTCCTTTTCCCCAGCTTTCCAGTGTCTGTCATGCAGGTTTTAGGCCGAAGCGCTGCAAGATGGGAAACCAAATATGGTTTTGGTTAATTATAGTGTCCAAAAAAGTCAAGGGTTGTTCACACACAAAAATAGATAAAACATCAGAAATTCCATGTTTAAAAAAAAAACATGTATACTGCTCAAAAAAATAAAGGGAACACTTAAACAACACAATGTAACTCCAAGTCAATCACACTTCTGTGAAATCAAACTGTCCACTTAGGAAGCAACACTGATTGACAATAAATTTCACATGCTGTTGTGCAAATGGAATAGACAACAGGTGGAAATTATAGGCAATAAGCAAGACACCCCCAATAAAGGAGTGGTTCTGCAGTTGGTGACCACAGACCACTTCTCAGTTCCTATGCTTCCTGGCTGATGTTTTGGTCACTTTTGAATGCTGGTGGTGCTTTCACTCTAGTGGTAGCATGAGACGGAGTCTACAACCCACACAAGTGGCTCAGGTAGTGCAGCTCATCCAGGATGGCACATCAATGCGAGCTGTGGCAAGAAGGTTTGCTGTGTCTATCAGCGTAGTGTCCAGAGCATGGAGGCGCTACCAGGAGACAGGCCAGTACATCAGGAGACGTGGAGGAGGCCGTAGGAGGGCAACAACCCAGCAGCAGGACCGCTACCTCCGCCTTTGTGCAAGGAGGAGCAGGTGGAGCACTGCCAGAGCCCTGCAAAATGACCTCCAGCAGGCCACAAATGTGCATGTGTCTGCTCAAACGGTCAGAAACAGACTCCATGAGGGTGGTATGAGGGCCCGACGTTCACAGGTGGGGGTTGTGTTTACAGCCCAACACCGTGCAGGACGTTTGGCATTTGCCAGAGAACACCAAGATTGGCAAATTCGCCACTGGCGCCCTGTGCTCTTCACAGATGAAAGCAGGTTCACACTGAGCACGTGACAGAGTCTGGAGACGCCGTGGAGAACGTTCTGCTGCCTGCAACATCCTCCAGCATGACCGGTTTGGCGGTGGGTCAGTCATGCTGTGGGGTGGCATTTCTTTGGGGGGCCGCACAGCCCTCCATGTGCTCGCCAGAGGTAGCCTGACTGCCATTAGGTACCGAGATGAGATCCTCAGACCCCTTGTGAGACCATATGCTGGTGCGGTTGGCCCTAGGTTCCTCCTAATGCAAGACAATGCTAGACCTCATGTGGCTGGAGTGTGTCAGCAGTTCCTGCAAGAAGAAGGCATTGATGCTATGGACTGGCCCACACGTTCCCCAGACCTGAATCCAATTGAGCACATCTGGGGCATCATGTCTCTCTCCATCCACCAACGCCACGTTGCACCACAGACTGTCCAGGAGTTGGCGGATGCTTTAGTCCAGGTCTGGGAGGAGATCCCTCAGGAGACCATCCGCCACCTCATCAGGAGCATGCCCAGGCATTGTAGGGAGGTCATATAGGCACGTGGAGGCCACACACACTACTGAGCCTCATTTTGACTTGTTTTAAGGACATTACATCAAAGTTGGATCAGCCTGTAGTGTGGTTTTCCACTTTAATTTTGAGTGTGACTCCAAATCCAGACCTCCATGGGTTGATAAATTGGATTTCCATTGATTATTTTTGTGTGATTTTGTTGTCGGCACATTCAACTATGTAAAGTTGTCGGCACATTCAACTATGTTTAAGTGTTCCCTTTATTTTTTTGAGCAGTGTATTTTCTCCCCTTGCATTTCAGCAGGCAGGGGGGACATTCACACAGATGTTTTGTTGTATTTGGTATGTTTAAAAGACACCGAAACATTTGGGTCAATAATAGTGTAGAAATATCACCTCTAACAATATCGATAATGTAACAAGGTAGTTAAAGCTTTTTGTTTAATTTGCTCCTCACTGTTTATTGTATTACACGTGGTATTTTAAAATGTATATTTACTGAACAAAGAAATTCTGAATGAATTGCATTGGCTACCTGGATCAGCTGTTTGTTTCTTCTTGTTGTGATGGACTATCTGATTCTCATTGGTCATCTTCACATCTTGGTCCTCCACATAGTTGCTGCAAAACAAAACAAGGAGGGGAAAACAAACCAGTTTCATTTCTGCCCGTGCATAATCTGGCCGGGTATATGAAAGGCTGGAGCACAGGAGCCACGGAGGACACAAAATGGAGGACGGACAGACAAGCAAGCTCGAAGGTCCACGTCTTATGTCCTACAAAGAAGCTACAGAGAGGTGGAGTGACAAGGGACCAGGAGGTCTGTTGGAACTTGAAGAACTTGGCATCACAAGCTAAGCTGCGGGTTGGAGGTTGGGATGACTGGGGTGACTTGGGGATATGAACGCAACCTGAGGGAGGGCTGACTGACACAAGGCCAATCTGGGACTCTGTTACTCACTGTTTCAGATCGTGATGTCTGCTACTACTGCGGGGGCTGGAGTAGAGAGAGCACATCTCCGTTTAACAAAGAAAAAGACTTCAGTGCCAATCACTCACTGTTAGAACTAATAGGAATGTCCGTCCTTGTAAAGACATGACAGTTCCTCCACTATCCTACACAGTCTCCTTCCATTTCAAACAACTCATTTAAAATCAAATTTTATTTGTCACATGCTTCGTAAACAACATATGAATATGGTAAATTACTTCACATACTCTGCCACTATGAACACGCTGACAACAGCTGGACAGAAGAACCAATAACCATGTGTGCAAATTGTTGGCCAAAGCAGCCAAACCAATCTGCACCTGTGTGAATTTTGATGAACAGGCAGCAGAGCAAATCATTTGCTGATATCAGGCTACAGCAGCCAATCCCATGCTTGGTTACCTGATTACGGTGTTCCTTTCACGGTGGGCGATGCGGGCGTTGTCGGTGAAGAGGATAGTGTGGTAGGGCAACACCGGGTCACAGGTGGGCAGGATGCCCCGCGCCGCCTGGCTCACGCTGTCCAAGACGCCGTTATACACCAAGAGGTCATCGACTAACAGCTACACGAAGGAAGACACAAAGGAAGACACGAAGGAAGACACAAAGGAAGGCTAAAAGGCGTCCATTACGCTACCCACAGGAGACTGTGGGAAGCATAGTGGAGGAACTCTCGTGTCTTTTCAAGGACAGACGTTCCTATTGGTTCTAACAGTAAGTCATTCATTTATTCGCTTTGATTTTCACCCAGAAAGTTAAACAGAGAACATATTATTGTTTACATAAAATATCTAGGGAAGAGTGTATAGTAAGAATAATAAGAGCACTTTATTAGTCCGTTGTTGTCAGAAATTATTAATATTCTGCTCTGTTCCAAAGTCCTAAATTCTGGGTCTCTCTGATGAACATGGTCAGTGTTACCGTACGAAGGAGGAGAGAGAACAGAAGACTGACTTACCCCAAACTCCTTTACCCCCCTCTGTGGTGTCTTGGAGTAGTTCCACAGTTTGATCATGGACACGGTCACTGGCTGGTCAAATATGAGATACACGCGATTCACCAGTCCGGGGAGTACCGGTGCTAGCCACATGTGTCTGCCATCATGAGTGCCATCTACCAGCTTATCTGGAGTCCTCACATCGCCGTTCACACTGTCCAGGACATTCACACTGTCTGGGAATGCAGCGATATCTAGGAGAAGCACTGTTAAAGAATGGACTCAGCCAATCTGTGTTGTCTACTATGGCTTTACTCCTGCCATTTCCATTTCCTCCACTAGAAGACCCCCTTTAATTATTTCAGGGTACATTTTTTGTTTGGGATTTTACCAAACTTGGTCCCGGCTTTGGTTCCTACTTCATGGCCAAGCTGCAAGATCAAAATTGGCTATATTGTAGACATTTATGAAAATAAATAAAAATTATAATAAAATTGCTTTTTGGTGTTCATTTAAGGTTAGGGTTAAGTGTGAGGTTATCAGTGTGTTTAAGGTTAGGTCTAAAATCAGAATTTAAGAAGATAAATTATAGAACTAGGCAGAGTTTTCGACTTTGCAAGTTGGCCAGATAGTGATGACAGTACAGGGAGAGCAGGCTTTCGTTCCACCCTAGCACTAAACAAACCGGATTCAACTAATCGGGTGTTTTAATGCTGGGCTATAACGAAAGCCTATACACCCTGTGGATTTCCAGGACCAGGGTTGGTGACCAGTCTCTGGTCAGACTCGAGGTATCACGCTAGCTACATGACCAAAAGTATGTGGACACCTGTTCGTTGAACATCTCATTCAAAAATTATGGGCATTAATATGGAGTTGGTTGCCCTCTTTGCCACTATAACAGCCTCCACTCTTCTGGGAAGTCGTTCCACTAGATGCTGGAACATTGCTGCAGGGACTTGCTTCCATTAAGCCATAAGAGCGTTAGTGAGGTCGGGCACTGATGTTGGGCGATTAGGCCTGGCTCGCAGTCGGCGTTCCAATTGATCCCAAAGGTGTTTCGATGGGGTTGAGGTCAGGGCTCTGTACAGGCCAGTCAAGTTCTTCCACGCCGATCTCGATAAACCCTTTTTGTGGGGGCATTGTCATGCTGAAACAGGAAAGGGACTTCCCCAAACTGTTGCCACAAAGTTGGAAGCACAGAATTGTCTACAATGTCATTGTATGCTGTAGCGTTAAGATTACCCTTCAATGGAACGAAGAGGCCTACCCGAACCACGAAAAACAACCCCAGACCATTATTCCTCATCGACCAAACTTTAAGTTGGCACTATCCATTGGGGCAGGTAGTGTTATCCTGGCATCTACCAAACCCAGGCAGATTTGTCCATCTGACTGTCAGATGGTGAAGCGTGATTTATCACTCCAGAGAACGCGTTTCCACTGCTCCATAGTCCAATGGAGGCGAGCTTTACACCACTGCAGCCAACGTTTGGCATTGCGCATGGTGATTTTAGGATTATGTGCGGCTGCTCGACCATGGAAACCCATTTCATGAAGCTCCCGACGAACAGTTATTGTGCTGACGTTGCTTCCAGAGGCAGTTTGGAACTCTGTCGTGAGTGTTGCAACCGAGGACTGATGCTTTTTAAGTGCTTCTGCACTCGGTGGTCCCATTCTGTAAGCTTGTGTGGCCTAACACTTTGCAGCTGAGCCGTTGTTGCTCCTAGACGTTTCCACTTCACAGCACCAAGGCAGAAATTTGACGAACTGACTTGTTGGAAAGGTGGCATCCTATGACGGTGCCCCGCTGAAAGTCACGGAGCTCTTCAGTAAGGCCATTCTACTGCCAATGTTTGTCTATGGAGATTACATGGCTGTGTGCTCGATTTTATACACCTGTCAGAAACAGGTGTGGCTGAAATAGCCAAATCCACTAATTTGAAGGGGTGTCCACATACTTTTGTATATAGTGAAGCTCAGCCAGTCAGGTCTAGTGAGACTAGCGACCACCAAGTGCAGAATGCAGCAGTGATGGTTCTCAGTATGTGTGTGTATGTGTGTGTGTGTGTGGTGTTTACATTGTAAGTAAGATACTGTTGTCACTGAGGGGGATCTTCTCGTCGTTCTGGTCATAGAACTCCAGGCCGTTCATACCGATGTAGTAGGGGTCTCCCCAGGTGGTCAGCAGCTGCAGCTGGAAGATGACTGGTGGGTCAAGGGTTAAGGAAGAGAGACGTGGAGCCATGTACACACTCAGGACTTTGGCAGTCATCAAGTCATTTAGTGACTGTCCAGATCACAGTATCCCAGCAGGCAAAACTGGTTGGAATGACATTTACGAAAAGCAAAACAATAATAATATTTGTCAATTTTATCCACTATAAGGTGATTTATTTATTGTTGGGGTCAATTCTATCCACTGGTCGCATTATTTCTGCATGTCCATGTAAGGGGACTATGTAAGGTGACATGTTATGTTAGTAAAGGCATACTGTGTTCTGTGGGACTATTTCTTGTGAGCAGCAGGAGGAAGGATACATCCACAAGGCATGATGGGGGCCTCGTAGTCCATGCTGGCGTGCTCCTGTCTTTTGGAACCAGCTCTGAAAACCACACAAGACACAAACCTTAAGATTATATCTCATATTGTATAGCAGTACTGTAGTTGTAGCCGTGGCTACGGAAACTGAGCTTTCGCCCACGCACCACCCGCCCCTGCAGAAACATATTTTTTAAAGGTAAGGATCCGGATCACGTTCTGCCCATGTGTTATTTTATGCACACATTGTTTTTTCTAACGTAGCTCCCCCTCCCTTCATATTTCTGAACAGCTGAAGTAAAAACCCTGAGGAGATTTGAACGAACATATATATTATGAAAGTTACAAATCTTCTCTGTCAGTCTTTTGTGACAGCTATCACGGTTTGCACAAGCAGGACTCAGTCCCTACACTTTGGACCCATTTTGTGTAATCTTTATAGTTGTTACCATATCGTAGTTAGTGAAAAAGGAACACCTGTCTGCCTCCTGCATAGCCAATGCTGATGAAAAATGAACATTCAATCGCTAATTAGACTGCGTGTCTGTGTCTTGCTATGTTCCACCTCTGGGCAGCCGAACATTCTAGGCAGCCGAGCGTGTATCCGGACAGGGTAAAAAGAGTCTTGACAATGGGCAAGTTCGTTTTGCGTCATCTGGTGCCATAGTTACGCCATATGTTGATATCGTGGCGAGAGTAAATAGCTGCATGTAACTCAGCGGCTAAGAAGAACATGAAATCACTAGACTGCCTGTTTGTGTCGTGCTTATGTCTGCAACACGGACAACAAAGTTTGTACGAACATGTCGATAATGTATTTTGTGTAAAACATGCAAATAGCTGGGTCGAGAGTTTCAAGTTCCTTGTTGTCCACATCACCAACGAACTATCATGGTCCAAACATACCAACAGTCGTGAAGAGGGCACGACAAAACCTTTTCCCCCTCAGGAGACTGAAAAGATTTGGCATGGGTCCCTAGATCCTCAAAATGTTCTACAGCTGCACCATCGAGAGCATCCTGACCGGTTGCATCACCGCCTGGTATGGCAACTGCTCGGCATCTCACCGTAAGGCGCTACAGAAGGTAGTGCGTACAGCCCAGTACATCACTGGGGCCAAGCTTGATGCCATCCAGGACCTATATAATAGGCGGTGTCAGAGGAAAGCCCATAAAATTGTCAGAGACTCCAGTCACCCAAGTTATAGACCGTTTTCTCTTTTACCACACGGCAAGCAGTACCGAAGCGCCAAGTCTAGGACCAAAAGCCTCCCCAACAGCTTCTACCCCCAAGCAATAAGACTGCTGAACAATAATAAAATCGCCACCGGGCAATTTACATTGACCCCCCCCCGAACAGTTTTGTGTACAATATGAAGTTTGCAGGTTACACTGGTGCAGTAGCGAACCGTCATTCAGGGCAGGCACACCTGTTTTGAGCCCCACCTATTTAGCCACAAAAAAACTAATAATAATGGAATTTATTTTTTGTTGTCTGTTTTGCATGTTATTTTGGCATTAATACGTGTCACATATCAGTTTGCAAACAATGTAAAAACATGTAATCATTGAGTTAATAAAGCTGCATACAAACATGGTCTTATTTTGCTTTCTTGAGTAAGGCAACTACAAAATAAATGCAGGTGTTTCAGCCTAGCTCAGTGCTTTCTGTGATGGAGGGGCAGCCAGCGGAACATACAGAGCATAGGGGTTGGTAATGTTCTCTAGTTGCGCTGGGATTGGCTCAGTGTTCTGTCACTCAGGTGAACACTATGTCACCGCAAAATCAACACGGACAGCTCGAGAATTCAAGCCCCTTGGGTGCTGCCATAGATTTACATTAGAAGTGCCCATCCAAGAAGGCTCAAGGTCATTGGCCACAGATAAAATTATGTCAAATCACATTATATCAACAGTAGCTTTGATTGGACTGATCATGTCAACATCATACTTTCAGAATCTTAGCTAGCAAGCTAGACAAGCAGTAATCATCATGAATCAAGTTGACAATCTACTGGCAAATCCTTTTCAATCCTTGTCATATGAAGAGAAATTATAGATAAAACGTATTGGTGCTCATCGGCCAATGGACATAAACATTACACAACAAGTATGAAATGCAAATTCAACAATGAGTGGTTTGAAAAGAATCAGTGGCTAACTGCAAGCTTTGCAAAGCAATCACTATCCTGCTATTCAGTGGAGAGGCTGTGTGGTCCAAGTCTGGGTTTAAGGGTCTATTTACCAAGCTTGAAAGGATAAACATTCACATGAAACACCATGGGCCAGAAAAGGTTGAATACATTGGCCAGGCTGTCAATCCAGCATGGCTTCTTCTGTGTTCAAAAGAACTGGAAGCCTCAGAATTGGGAAATCTCAGACTTCAGTGAGTTCAAGACAACTGGGAACTCTGAAAAAAACGACCTTCCGACTGGGAAAATACGTTTTGAACGGGAATTCCAAGTCGGGAACTCGGGCCTCTTTCTAGAGGTCCGACCTGAAGATCACTGACGTCATGATTCAACCTTGTTTTTTCCCCCCAGAGTTCCCAATTGTCTTGAACGCCCCATAAATCCAGAGAATGCCAGACTTTGATGAAAAAGTTTGATGACAAAATTTGCCGACAAGAAGGACCGCTGCGCCACCTTCCTGTTCAAGTGAGCACAGAACAACAAGGTGAGTCCAAAGGTGTCTTGTATGCTGCTGCATAAATTATTTAACACGCCAGGGTTGATATGTATACCGTAGCTAGGAAAGTAATACTAAGTGTATGTTGTGTAGCAAGACGTTAGTAGCCCATGTGTCTCACCCTAATAATTTGGTGCCTTTCCCCCTCATAACTTAGCCTACTGTTCTGACTTGGTGGTGCACATGTAGTCTATAGCCTGTTTTTGAGAAATGTCATCATTGAATATTGTAGGAGCTTTCATTGTCTACTTATATGCCTGCCCCCTTTATCTATCCTACAGTTCTGACTTGGTGTACAGGGAGAATACTATAAGAACGGCCCATGTTCTGAATTCTGTATCTGTACATTTCAAAAGTGCTGAACAAATAGTTATACTGACTACGCCCGTCTTAGCTCGCTCATTAATGTCGTAATCGAAATTACGAGTTGCCTCTTAACCACTCATTGTTTCCTTTATGCCATAGTTTGTACATCTCATTTGTCAGTAGAAACCACATTTGTTTAAGCAAGTGCGCCATATCATCTATGTTTTTTAAAAAGGAAGTACATGAGGCTGAATGAACTTTTTCGCTGCCAGACAAGGCTCCGCTGATAGCCAGGTGTAGCGGTGGTAAGGATTCACTCCATGGTGCTGAAAAGAAAGCTCTGTTGGGACAGATTTATGTAGGAAGTTTGTGGGCACCGTTTGTCACCGTTATAGCGCAATTAATGTATTGTTAGTGTTGTGTAGTTGCTTTGCTGGCATGCAAAAAAAAAGTTCTTTTTTGCTCCACCAAGATGTACATGCTAAAATAGCCACTGCACCAGTGACCAGACCAAAACAATCGAGGAGGGGGGAGTGGCAGCGAAGCACTCAGCACAGCAGCTACGAAGGCAGCAGAGTGGGCACTCAGCACAGCAGCTACGAAGGCAGCAGAGTGGGCACTCAGCACAGCAGCTACGTAGGCAGCAGAGTGGGCACTCAGCACAGCAGCTACGTAGGCAGCAGAGTGGGCACTCAGCACAGCAGCTACGTAGGCAGCAGAGTGGGCACTCAGCACAGCAGCTAAGTAGGCAGCAGAGTGGGCACTCAGCACAGCAGCTACGTAGGCAGCAGAGTGGGCACTCAGCACAGCAGCTACGTAGGCAGCAGAGTGGGCACTCAGCACAGCAGTTACGTAGGCAGCAGAGTGGGCACTCAGCACAGCAGTTACGTAGGCAGCAGAGTGGGCACTCAGCTCTGTAAAAAAACATCTGTGTTTTTAGCCTGGGCAAATTGGGATACAGAAACTCTGTATCTGTAGCCACTCTATATGAATTATCATATGAATTCGTCATACTTTTGATGCATGACTAAGTGTTTGGCACAGTGCGGATAATGGACAGAATGCTATTTTACGAGACGCTAAAGGCATCAGCATGCTTCAGTCTGGCTGGGCCGAACAGAACGAGTGTGCTTGAATACTCCCTTGAAAGACATTCGCTTCAAAAACTAGTAAAAAAAACGTCAATAGTACTGTTTGTCCATTTTGAGACACCGTAGCCAGTATACACTTCCTCAAAATAGTCTGAATTAATCTAAGATAACTCAAGAAATCTGTCAGATATTTTTCAATGAAAATGTTTAAACGAGTCGTCTCTCGTTGAATGACAACAAATCACAGACGAGGGGGCGTAGACTTCGGCTCGCCTCCAGAAAAAATGTAGTGTGCCCGAACAGCCGAAAAAACCCTTGCCGGAGTCCAAAATGAACAAAAACGTCACAATGATGTCATAATATATGCACCAAATCTACCGAACAGCTGGAAAGCATGCGGACCCCTTAAAACAGTCTGATGAAATCACAACAGAGCCATTACTTTAAACACCTTCCTACTGTAATGTGGCCTAGAAGTAGCCTGGTCCTAGATCTGTTTGTGCTGTTTAGCCAACTCTTTTGGTCATTGGCAAGACGGAACAAACAGATCTGGGATCAGACTAGCCTACAAGTACTCACTTCAGTGTGTAGGCCGAGTCCTCTGCTGTAGTCTTGCTGTTGACCAGGCCAGTGGTGGGGTCCTGGAGGAAGTCGATGAAGAGGATCTCCTGAGCAAAGTCAAAGTGACAGTTCCCTGGTCCCTTCCTGATGAGGAAGCCCTCTGCTGGAGAGATGAGTATATTGTCCAGAGACACATGGATCACCTTTACCTGGAGACCACAGGAATAGGGACAATAAATGGGTATCATGGTTAGAATTGTGTTTTTGTGGGGAATAAGGATTCATCCCTTAAACAACATTCTCAGTCAATATTCAGGGCTATTTAAAGATCTATGGCAGTTATTGCATATGCACTCTTATGGGGCATCGCATAGATTTGTACAACTACAACGCACCACATATTTAATGACAACTCTGAAATACAAAGGCAACCTACAGGACCCAGAAATTTCCATTTCAATTGACACTTCCACCAGAATACTAAAAAGACAGGAAGTTCTCCATCCCAGTGATTAAACAAGTGACTCTCTCTCACCCCTCTGTAGGAGTCCTCTGGGGTCTTGTTGTAGTTCCAGATGCGGAGGCCAGCCACTGTATGGGCCTTGTCAAAGTTGACTGTCAGGGTGTGGTGCTGGCCACAGAAGAACGGGATCAGCCACATGTGCTGGTCTTCAGTGGTGATGTTGTGGCCGTCAATGAGTCTGGACAGAGGAGAGAGAGACAGACACTTCACTGGTTATGTACATGTCATTCTGCAGCATAATGGACATGAAAACCTAGTATTTTTGAGACACTTTGTTATACTTGGGGCACCTTAGACTGTTTTTATCCTTGCAGTAGAGGTACGTGTTAACTTTTTGGTTTGTTTTTACAGTGTGTATTTCAGAAGAAAAAAAACTTTTTAAAATACATAATTGTTCCATGCAAGGATTAGCATGATATTTGAAATACATAAAAAAAAAACGTTTACATTTCGTTTTTTATGATTGTGCGTTGAGCTGCTGCTGCTTCAAACGCCATGTGACATTGTTTACGTTTTTCAGTGGCGGTTTTGTTGTGCACTGTTGTTGGCCTACAGAAGGGTATACTACAAAGCAGAATCAACTTTGATAAGCAACCAGAAAAAAAACATTAATTTTATGGCTACTAAAAAAAGCTCAACTTAGATACAGTCTTTTGGTTTGTGAAACTAACTAGACCATTTCCATTTCAAGCTTATCTTTATACAAAAGAAAAAGTTATACCAGTATATTTAGGCAAGTTGGCTGGCTAACGCCTTGATAGCGGTTTTGTAGTATACCCCTCAGTCCTGAGGACGCACAAAGTTTTCATTATCCCTCATGTTGCATTTGACATGAAAAGGCAATTTACTTTAGTTGCGCATTTACAGAGCAGGCGCGACGCTAACGGAGGTTCCACTGACCCAGATCAATGCAAGAACTCGTCAGAAAACATTTTATCCGTCAATTGACGCGTTGAATTGCAACACTATAGGTTTGCTAGCACTAGCAGCCACCGACAAGCTAAGTTATTTCGTTTACAACGTTAGCCACAATGGCGAACATCACACTTCATCTTTCACAGCATCGCTTCTATGACATGCCTCTTTACTGCGACGCGGACACTCCATCTCAGAACCTTGAACGGCAGCCGATGTACACAACCATAACCGCCTTGAAACCAAAGCCTACGGCTAAACAAAGCGTCTTTTTATTTCAAATCAACAAAGAAACTATTTTAAATTCTTTGGATTTTCGACATAACGACTTGATAAACCTAATGTTGACCGATTCACAATGCTGTTGACTGAGTGGGAAAATTGGCATGCATTTCAAATGGCTAAAAAGTTTCCATTTTGTTTTCCAACGTCACTCCTGCCCCTTCTGATGACATAATCTGCTCAGACTGCCTCTTGAGCCATCCTGATCCAACTCCTGAGAAATGTGCAGTTTTTCTCGCCCAGCTATCAGAAGGCGGCCGGAGATGGGACGGTCACGGTGGGCCACGACACGGCCGTTCAGAACTACAACAACGCCAAAGACAAGAACCTGAAGCAACACTCGCTTATCAACAAGAAGCGGAAGGAGGGCTCCAAGAAGGAACAGCGTGACCCACCTCAACAACCAGAACCTGGAGAAGCCTCAGTCATGCACCAACCTGTCCACCCTTACCCAGGATCAGTGTCCCCCAGACCTCATCGAGAGCTCCGACAACGCCTCCTCGCCGGTCGAGAAGGCCCCCCTGACCAACTCCAACACAGCCCCCGACACGCCCAAGAGGGTGATGGTCAAGGCCTTCCCTGGCGAGCTGCTGCGCTGCCTGGGTGAGTTCCTGTGCCAGCACTGCTACCGGCTCCAGAACCTGTCCCCCAACGACCCAGGGCTGGAGCATCAGAGCGTGGACCGCTTCCTGCTCGATCACGGCTGGGGGAACCAGAACACCCCGGCCAACATGGCGTTTAACTATACCGCAAGGTGGTCTCCTCTGAGAGTACGGAGCACCAGCTGCAGGACGTGGTGATCACCTGCCTCTACCTGACCTGCTCCTACATGGGCGACGAGATCTCCTACCCAGTGAGACCCTTCCTGGTGGAGAGCTGCAGGACGTGGTGATCACCTGCCTCCACCTGACCTGCTCCTACATGGGCGACGAGATCTCCTACCCAGTGAGACCCTTCCTGGTGGAGAGCTGCAGGACGTGGTGATCACCTGCCTCCACCTGACCTGCTCCTACATGGGCGACGAGATCTCCTACCCAGTGAGACCCTTCCTGGTGGAGAGCTGCAGGACGTGGTGATCACCTGCCTCCACCTGACCTGCTCCTACATGGGCGACGAGATCTCCTACCCAGTGAGACCCTTCCTGGTGGAGAGCTGCAGGACGTGGTGATCACCTGCCTCCACCTGACCTGCTCCTACATGGGCGACGAGATCTCCTACCCAGTGAGACCCTTCCTGGTGGAGAACTGCAGGGACATCTTCTAGGACCACTGCCTGTACATCATCAACCTAATGAGTGCCAACATGCTCCAGATGAACACGGACCAGCACTATTTCTTCCGACCTGAATAACGAGAGCCAGAAGAAGGAGGGGAGAGGAGCCGCTTGCTCATCGGTCTGGACTGGTGAGGGGCCCCGGGAGGCGGGGCCAGAAGAGGGTACGGGCCTACTCCAGTCTGGCATTTCAAAATGGAGGGAGGAGGACTGGTTGAGGGAGTAGGAAAGGGTAGAGGTGAAGTTTCGATGGGATTCATAGATTATGAGTGTTAATATGAGGGCCTACCAGCCACCCATGACTGTTTTAATGACTGTCTAAGGTGTACCTGCCTATCACGGAAGGGTGGACGACCACTGCTATATATCGAAACAAAGCTATAATAAACATTGACATGATAGACACATAAAAGTTAGTCAGTTCAATAAAATCCCTTGCAACGCTGTTGTCGTTGACAAGTTAACTAGATCACTTTGGCTTTTCATGTCTTAAAATACATCCTCAGAGGGTACGCAGTTAGATCCATCTACATTGTCAGCGTTGTGAAGTCACACACACACACACACACACACACACACACACACACACACACACACACACACACACACACAGTACTGACTTGTCGAGGGTGCGTGTGTCCTGGCCGTACTCAGGCAGGTCGTTGAGGTCTCGTGGCGAGGCGTCCAACATGGTCAGGTCCAGAGGCAGGCTGTCCCCCTCCTTCCCCACCACCTCTAACCCCGTCAGGCCCACGTAGTGGGAGTCCCCCCATGTCATACTCAACTCTATCCTAAGGCCTGGAAAGAGGGACAGAGGGAGAGAGAGAGCTTGGAGAGTCAGTGTGGAACAAGCTGAGCTAGCTATATTTTACAGACATAAAAAGCCAGTCCTGTATGTAAAATGTGTGAATTGACTAATTTAGAAGGGAGTACTCACACTTCCCATTGTACATTCCTGGGATCTGCTCCAGGGTCTCAGACTGACCAACAGTAGGGTTCAGATGGAGGTTTAACTGAAAAATGGCAGTGAATAGAAATCAGAAATGTTAGTGTTGGGCTGGAACAAAACCTGCATGTCCTGTATCAATCAAGGCGTTCCACGTTTACACTGTATAGTCCAAGTCAGTCCGGTCAGACTCACCGTGAGGTCGTCCTCGGGTCTGAAGCCAGCCTGGGTGAAAGGTCTCTCCTCCCCCTCTCCGTCGGCCGTGCGGGGCCTCTGCAGCTCCTCCTCGTATCCAACCAGCCCCTCGGAGCCCTGTGCCTCCCCACAGAACGTCTCGTCGTAGCGCGACATGGCCTCCAGTATCTCATCGTCCGTGGTGAACAAGATGGTGTCCCCGAACTGGTCCAGACCTAAGATGAGAGCAGTGGAGGTTAGGGATAGGCATGAATAATCCCTAGTGGAGGTAGAATTCAGTATGTTAGAGGCAAACAAATGACACTAAACCTATTTTGTCACCAAACAAATGCTCTAGTTCTATAATCTAACGTAATAGTTCTAATGTTCTTGTCATTCCCAGATTGCATTTTGGTGATTTAAATAAATTGTGTGGTCATCCTCACAAGTCAAGCCAGTCCTCCAAGAAAGCAATTCAGTTCACCTGGAATGGTCTAATACAGACCTTTTTTGAAGGGAATAAACTACACACAGAGGGGCCATTTCCTGGACACAGATTAAGACTAATGGAAGGACAAACTTAATTGCTTTCATGGAGGACTGGCTTGAATTGTGTGGATCACAACACCACTTATTTTCATCATGAGCAAAAGCTATTGGTTTTCTATGCAAAGTTGCAAAGACAATGTTGTGATCCATTTAATAAATACAAGAGACCAGCAACATGGATAAAAGGGTGTGGCAGTGGAAGAAACAGCGACATCTAGTGGGCAAAACCTGGTACTTTAACACACATTTATGGGGGAAATGCAAGCGACTTCAACATATAATTTCTCTAAACGGGAAAAAAAATATCACCAAATTCACTGAGAATACATTACACAGTATGAATAAACAATACTCCAAGCCACAGCTTCATACTACTTGTCAAACATAGAGAACTGATGCTGTATACTGGATGTTGGGGTGGGCTTGGCGTGGGGTTGGGGTTGGGGGGGTCAGTGGGTGGCTTAATCATAGTTAAGAGGTTTGGTCCAAATCGGACGTTGGGTACTATATTTATTGAATATTATATGAATCCTATAAATTGAAATGGCCAATTTGGGTGTGATCAATTAGTTGAATTTCTCTGAGTTCAAATGTAATGTTGCAAGAGTGCTTATCTTATCCATTTCTAACTAAAGAAACCATTTCAGAACAATCTGAGATGGTGGGTGTCATGGCTTGCTGAAATGAAATAGAACTACCCATTTGGGTGTCATAGAAGAGAGCCTGTCCCTCACTAATGCTCCCCTACCTCCAGACAGTGTCCCTGATGCCTTGGCGATCTCTCCCCTGAAGATGCACCTCCCGTCCAGCAGCATTTCAGCTTCCTTCACCCCCCTGAACGAGTGGATCCTGGACTTGTTGTAGTTCCACACTCTTATCATGGCCACCTGACACGGCCCGGCGAACTCCAAGTAGATCACGTGACTCCTCCCCTGGGTGAAAGGTGCCAACCACAGGTGCATGTCGTCCTGTGTGAGGTTGACGCCATCGATCAGGTTGGTGACCACACGCGGGTCCTTTCCGTAGGCAGGCAGCACGTTAATATCAGGCGGGTCGGCGCGGATGCGGGTGGGAAGGAGGGGCTGACCGCTGGAGCTGAAGACTTCGAGACCGTTGAGGCCCACATAGTGGCGATCGCCCCACGTGGACAAAATGTTAATGACCAGACGTTGACCACGTGGGAGGACCGGAATTTCAAACTCCTCCTCGCGCTCTGGCTCGGCGGAAAGGTCATCCTCTGGGTCATTGCAGAGGCCCCCTTGAGGGGCGGGGGAGGAGAGGTGGGAGGAGTGGGGGACGGGGTTGCAGGGGGAGGCTCCTGGGCCGGGGGAGGGGATTATGGCAATAGTGGCGGCTCTGGAGGAACGCTGGAGGAACTCGTCAAATATGTCGCCCTCGAAGCTCATGTTGGAGATGCGACCACGCTGGCACTGGTTGAACTTGGTGAGGGAGTCCCAGGACTCCATGAGGGTGTCGTCATGGTCCTGCTGGCTGCGGAGATGGGCCCGGGGGGTACGCTGCTGCCACCGGTTGCTGCTGCCCGATACTGAACCTGGCTCCTCTGTGGAATCAACACATACACTCTCATGTTACCTCAAAGACAGTGCAGAGTACATAATACAAGTGTAGTTAAGAGCAATAGGGAAGAAAGCAAGGTCATTTTGGGGCCGTTTTATACATTGTAGTACTACTCTATATAATTTTGGGGCTGGTTTATACATTGTAGTACTATATATAATTTTGAAAGTAGGATTTATACTACTAAAGTTATGGCTCGCAATAATCATTATTATTTGTATTTTTTTTTTAAAGTCATGGTAATGTTGATGTCATTTTCACACTGAATAGCCCAGCTCCGACAGCTGGTGTGATTCTGGTCAAAGAGTCTTTGACCCACTTCAGGGTGATATGTCCACAATATATATTGTCAGAGCCAGCTGGCATGTGCCTTGTGTGTTTCCAGATCGGAGGGGGATGACCCATAACTCAAGGGTCTGGCTGGGAGTAGGTTGTCAGGGAGATAGAGAGAGATTATTATAGGATGTAGATTTGATGTGATGAAGCAATCTGTCTGCTCTATAATCTTATTTAGGGACAAATAAAGATATGTCTGGTATGCCGTTGACAAGAACATTGGGAAACTAATGTCAGATCCCGAGAGGGGGGGGGGGGGGGTCATTATTGAGTTGCAAGACTAAGGCAAGTAGACAAACAGTCTCCCACTAGAAATCATTCTGTCTCCGACCTTAAGACGGTTACATGAAATCAAATGAACGTATGCAGAGTAGATAAAAGAGCTGCAAAATTATGGAAAGGTATGGAATGGCTCACAACAGGTACGAGCACATAGCATACACACTGGGTTAGCTACCTATGGACAGTCCAATGGCTCCATGCTGGTGCTCCACTGCTGGTTTGCTGCTGGTACTACTAGTGTTATTGTGCCTGGCTGAGCTCCTACGTCCACTAACAGGCTGGTCCTGGCGCTGCTGGTCACTCAGCTCCTCCAGCAGGTCACCTCCCAGGTCCAGAGAGTCTGCACTCCCCTGGCCCCCGTTCACAGTCCTCTCCACCCCCCGACACACCCTCCCCGGGTTACAGCCCAGCTCCGGGAGCACCGAGGTGGGGGAGGATTGGGGGAGGGGAGGTTTGGACTCCACAGACTGCTGGGGAACTAGCCAGAGGGGCCTCTCCCTCCCAGCCTCGCAGCCCTCGGGGGCGCTCCGGGCCAGGGGCTGTAGCCACTGGGGAGTCCTGGAGGAGGAAGGCTGGGTGGTGACTGTGCGCTCTGTGGGTTGACCCGACTGATCCAGCTGCTGTTTCAGAGGGGGGTGGGGGAGGTCCGGTTCCGGTGGGTCCATGTCAAAGGAGTCCTTCTGTAGGGGACGGTGTGTAGACATGGGGGTGGCGGGGTTGTACGTTTTATCCTGTAAGTCTATTCTGACCTGCGCTAGTCCCTCAGCGAGAGAGAGTTCGTGGTTGGGGTCACGATGGTGCCCTCCGTCGTTCCCCTCCACGCTCCTGTCATAATGGCGCTGTGGGCTGGCGCCACAGAGACCGTGTCCAGACGCCATGGGGCTGGGAGAGAAAGATTCTGGAACTTGGAGTGCCTGGAGGGCAATGCTGGTGCTGTAGTCGAAAACCTGGTTGCCACAGCCCTTGTCCAGCTCGCCTTCGAACACCAGCGTGCTGTTGAGGTAAAGATTCACATGCCGGGCGCCAATGTCCAGGTCCTGAAAAAGAACAGTACGGCTATTTCAGGCTCTAAGCAGGGCAATATTTAGTTAATGCATTGATATCATGTAAGAAAATAAACATTAAAACAAACTCCAAGTCAAATACATAAAAAAAAAAAATGAAATGCAGAGGTGAAGAGGGAAATGTCAAAGAGACGGAATATTCAAGTTACCATGACGCGGAATATTCAAGTTACCATGATCGCTAGATCAACATTGAAACTGAAAGTGATACCATACTTTTAACCAAGGAGCTTCCTAGCTGTAGGCCCCAATGTTCATACATACCTGGGGGAAACGAAGCTAACCGTGCAGACATAGTCAACTGTAAAGCTAACCGTAAGTAGCCTCCTTACCAACACACAGACAGACATAGTGGATGGCTAAAACCAGACTCAAATCTCCTCAGTCCCTGCTCATTAAAATCAGTGCATCTCCACCCACCGGATCAAACTGTATCACACTGCTCCTTACCTCGCAGCTTAAAACCCACTGCCAGTACCCTAAAAACGGACTCAATGAACAGAGACACTGTCAATATCAACATCCATAGTTCCAGACAGAGCCCTGGTTGCCTGGGCTTCGTGCCCCGTCAGTCCCGTTCGTGACAGCAGCAGGGCGGGAGGCAGAAGCAGTAACCCGGGCTAATCCTCCAGGGTTAATCTCTCACTGTTCCACATTTGGACTGACTGGCAGCTCACACAGCCACTGGTTAAACACAACTACCCTCCCTCCTAAAGCCTGCTGCCAATATGGTGGTCACCCTCTAGAATGACTGGGGCTGGCTGAAGCAAGCTGGATTTATGAGCAACTGTTAACAAATGATGGAGTGTGTTTTGGTAACCCCTGAACTAGGACTGGCGTGATGAACCAATCAGAGGCTGCATATGTAAGGGTTGCACACACAGTACGTGCTAACAACTTATGTACCATTTCTATCAGATTCCATTCGAATCTTCACCTAACGCAACCCTTTTCACGAGAACTGGCAACCTACCGGCAACCTCTATCGCAAAGGCTCAGGCCAAAAGTAGTGCACGACATAAGGAGAAATAGGGTGCCATTTCATACTCAACCTGTCAGTCTGGTCTCTTACATTGATGCTCTTGTTGTAGTTCCAGATCTTGATCCGGGATATCTGAAAGTCCGGAGAGCGCTCCGTGTTCCTGATGATGAAGTAGAGCTGGACCGGAGGATGGAAAGGACAGGTCCACATATGACGCTCCTTCGTGGTCTGGCGGTCAAAACAATACGCAACAACACATAGAGAAAAGAAGTCCGTTTAAGTCAGAAAATAGATGAATACATTCCCTTAAAATGACCAGAGACCCAATATAATCCGGTAACACTTTGAAGGCCCTCTTCCCAAAGTATAATTCAGAGTCCCAAGCTTGGATAGTCCGGCGGTCCATTGCGACCTAGCTATTTCTTTTTTATTTATTTAACCTTGTTTGTAGCTACTGAGACACCGTCCGCGGGGGACGACCGCTCACCTCCCCAAGATTCCCAACCAACGTGGCTCCTCGTACGCGTCTTCTATTCATTTGAATGGGGTGACGGTTGGAGAAATAGCTTGAGCCGCGCTGAGAGTTCGAAAAGCATGAAAGGCAACGGTCCAATATTCTAGAACATTTCCGTGTGGACATACACATTTTGGACTATGATCAGCGCTTAATGGGTATAAAGCGTATTTATATCACCAATGCAAAATGCTTTGTCATGCACGACATAGGCGAATAACAGCTCATAAGCTGTCTCATGATTCCTTATGAAGCAGTGTTCTAATGCCTTTATAAATGGATTACGAAGAGGGTATCTACTCAGGAAGGGTCACCAAAAATCCCTCTAAAATGATGCATGAATAGTAAACACAATGCGCCAAAACCTTTCCAAATAGTTCAATTAGTGTTATTAGAAAGGCTTGGGGGCAGAGCTCAACTCACCTTAGGTTTCCCGTTGACCAGCGCTCCAAGGTTCCCAGGGTAGTCGGCGTTCCGGATGTCCAGGTCGTGTGGCGACACGTACAGCTTCCTGTTCCCTGGGCCGAAGAACTGCATCTCCGTCAGCCCCACCTGGCCCCTGTTCCCCCAGTTACTTAGGATCTCCATGGTGACGTACACGGTGGGCGGTGCCTCGGCCGAGACGCGCCTCTTCTGCCACCATGACAACAGCAGAACTTCATGAGTCGAGTCAAGCCGTCACTTCATACAGTGTATTCTTAGCATCATAAAAATATAATTAGAACGCTGGTAGATCTTCTCTTTGTGTGTCTCTCTCTCTCCATGTTGAGCCTCACTGTTTGTCTCGTCTAGTTGTTTTACGCTTAGTCATTCCTAGCCCTGGTATTTGATGGAGTGACTCACCGGTGGTTTGCTATTGTCTGTCTTCACTGTCTGAGGGCTGTCAAAGTGTGTGCCTGCCTCCAGTTTCTCCAACGCCTTCAGTAGTCTCTGCTGTTGCCTGGAAGAAAATGATTAGTCCTCAATTGTATTGTGTCTTTCACCACATCAATAGTCTTTGACCTTGCTCTTGGTGATCATCTACGGAAATGTATGCACGGTCACTGACAGTTATTGAAGACTCCCTACAGCTTTGCTGACTAAACCCGCTTCAAGGTCAGAGCGGTTAGGTTACCACCGACACGTTTCTGATTGTTAGAGAGCCTCGGTCGGAAGTATACAGTTACTGGTGCTCTTGTGCCGGCCATCCAAGACGTACTGCATTACCACACGTTTTTTGTTACTGTACTGCAGAGTCTGTACATGGCGTTCTCATCCCAGCAAGGGAAAGGACATAGTACACAGGCATGAGGGAGTTAGCGATGCCAGTGTCATTCTGAACTGTCACCAGACAAGACTACGTTGGGCCACATCCCGATATCCATACCTTATAGATGGTTTCTTTCTCTGTAGTATGCTAGTGTGGACACTATTGGAACATAGACATTCAATGTTTTTTTCCTTTGTGATAGTCAAAGGGTTAGTATAGACCCAGATATGGACCGCGAGCCCATTCAATGCGGCCTGCGGGTGGTTTGAGTAAAAACATCAGTCTACATTAGAATGACTCAAACCAAACCGTAACTGTGTAGAAATGATATTGGACTTACATTTATAAAGTCTCTACCCTCTTTCCAGGTTGCTAAGAATCACCAAAACGAAAGCTGAATAGTCAGGGAGCGTCGAAAATTCTAAAAAACGATGGATAGATGACTATTTTTTGCACATTTTGAGAAAATATAACACATTTCCAGTGTGTCTCCGGACCTCGGTGAAAACCGAATGCGGCTCACGGGGCAAGATGAGTTTGACACCCCTGGTATAGACTTAGATAGTAACTTCCCTTTTCCTCTCCATATAGTGATTAAGGATCAACACCTAACGCATAGTGTGCAATGACACTAGCGTGTAACGTTGCAATACACTACCTGGGACCCATGAGGGTAATTCTCTGCATGGCTCTGGACACCCCACTTTCATCTTTGTCGTCATCGTCGTCACGCAGCGAGCCGTTCATCATCTGGTGTCCTCTCACCTGTGGATTTAGAATGGAGGAGCACAACGGAGTTAGACTTAAGATAGGGTGGTAGCCTAACCAGGTTCAAGTAAAGGTAGAAAAGATGAGAAAATAAAGAGAGATAGGGCTAGGCTAGGATGTAAAACATGAATCATTACAGCAGACAGATTAGAACGACACACCCCTGATTGTGCCTATAGATATAGAATTACATTCTATGGTTGTTATCTATCCTACCGGGGTGCGGCTGAAGGCCCTGGGCTCGGGGCTCTGCAGCGGGCTGTTCTCGATCTGCAGGGCCTGGAGCACCCTGCACGCCGTCTCCTCCGAGTCGCGCTCCTCTTGGGAGGCCTTCCTTGCTGCAGACAGGGGGCGCTCTACGCGACTCCTCGGCCCTGAGAGAGAGAGGGTGGGGGAAGAGAGAGAGAGGGTGGGGGAAAAGAGAGAGAGAAAGAGAGAGGGGGGGGAAGAGAGTCATATTCTTGAGGCCTCTGAGGTTTATGAATGACACGCATACAGGGAAGAACAGAACATACGTTGAGGATCTCTGCCATCCCTGCACTCCTTTGAAGAGGGCCTGTCCAGAGTTTTGCTCTTCACCAGCAGAGGCTTGGTGGGGACGTAGGTTTCCATGTTGTCTTTCCTCTTGGCCGACAGCGAACGCTCGATCTTACGGCCTGTAACATAATGGAAGAAACGGTCTACGAAACGTAAAGGAATAGAGACAACATGAAGCAAATTCCGGGCTGCATCTCAATAAAATCTCTTAACTTCTTTGGGATCTGGGGGCAGTATTGAGTAGCTTGGATGAATAAGGTGCCCAGAGTAAACTGCCTGCTACACAGGCCCAGAAGCTAGGATATGCATATTATAGTAGATTTGGATAGAAAACACTCTGAAGTTTCTAAAACTGTTTGATTGATGTCTGTGAGTATAACATAACTCATATGGCAGTCAAAAACCTGAGAAAAATCCAACCAGGAAGTGGGAAATCTGAGGTTTGTAATTTTTCAAGTGATTGCCTATCCAATATACAGTGTCTGTGGGGTCATATTGCACTTCCTAAGGCTTCCACTAGATGTCAACAGTCTTTAGAACGTTGTTTCAGGCTTCTACTGTGAATGGGGAGAGAATAAGAGCTATTTGAACCAGGTGTCTGGAAAAATGGCATGAGCTCAGTCATGCGCGCGGCCGTGAGAGCGAGCTGAGTTCCTTTTCATTTCTGAAGACAAAGGAATTGTCCGGTTGGAATATTATTAAAGATTTATGATAAAAACATCCTAAAGATTGATTCTATACATCGTTTGACATGTTTCTACGAACTGTAATGCAACTTTTCGTCTGGACTTAGTGCATGCGCCTTCTGCATTTGGAATAGGGAACTGAATGCGTAAACAAAAAGGAGGTATTTGGACATAAATATGGACTTTATCGAAACAAAACTAACATTTATTGTGGAACTGGGATTCCTGGGAGTGCATTCCGATGAAGATCATCAAAAGGTAAGTGAATATTTATAATGCTATTTCTGACTTTTGTTGACTCCACAACTTGGCGGGTATCAGTATGGCTTGTTTTGGTGTCTGAGCGCTATACTCAGATTATCGCATGGTGTGCTTTTGCCGTAAAGCTTTTTTGAAATCTGACACAGCGGTTGCATTAAGGAGAAGTGTATATTTAATTCTATGTAAAACACTTGTATCTTATATCAATGTTTATGATGAGTATTTCTGTAAATTGATGTGGCTCCCTGCAAAATCACTGGATGTTTTAGAGGCAAACATTACTGAACATAACGCGCCAATGTAAACTGAGATTTTTGGATATAAATATGAACTTTATCGAACAAAACATACATGTATTGTGTAACATGAAGTCCTATGAGTGCCATCTGATGAAGATCATCAAAGGTTAGTGATTAATTTTATCACTATTTCTGCTTTTTGTGACTCCTCTCTTTGGCTGGAAAATGGCTGTATGTTTTTTTGTGACTAGGCACTGCCCTAACATAATCATATGGTATGCTTTCGCCGTAAAGCCTTTTTGAAATCAGACACCACTGTGGCTGGATTAACAAGAAGTTAAGCTTTAAAATGGTGTATAATACTTGTATGTTTGAGGAATTTGAATTATGAGATTTTTGTTGTTTTGAATTTGGCGCCCTGCAATTTCACTGGCTGTTGTTGAGGTGGGACGCTAGCGTCCCACATATCCCAGAGAGGTTTTAACAGGCGTCTTCTACATGTCTCCTTCCCTTCAACTGCAATGACATCAAACATCTGGATAGGTAAATTCTAAGTAGGCATCCAACATATTGCTTTCACCTATCCTATCATTTAAGATCAGTGCAAATGAAGGGGGGACAAGGAAAGGAAGCCACTATAGTTGAATGTTAAGATGCATCCCTCGCTGAATAACATGAATATATTGTAATCCGTATTGCTGGGAGTACCTTTAGGAGAGGGCCCAAAGTCCAACACCATGAGCTCTGCAGGGTCGCGAAGGCAGCCTTTGGGCCCAGTTACTCGCGGATGACTCGTGTCAGTAGATGTTTTGTTGGAGGAGGGAGGCAGGCCTAGCTCCTCCAGGCTCTCCGTGCTCTCCTCCCTCTCGATCTGCTCCTCCACCCACTCCTCGTCCGACTCTTCCCCCGCCGACCCCCTGCTGCTCCTCAGCACGCTCACCTCCAGGCTCCGTCGAAGCACCTGAGCAGCAAAAAACACCAAGGGTATGTTCAATTGAGTTGAAATGGAAATGAAACTGGTCTTCTTATCAGACAACCACGGGCTTTTCCTCCTCAGTTTCAAAATATGTTTTCATCCCGTTTTGTGACCAAAATGAAAAACGCCTCAGCTCTCACCCTCACGCCACCATATGTAACACAAACAAGGTTAACACTGAGCTATAACGCAGGTTGAAGAAACAGGGCCGTTATACATTTTATGTGCCTTGATTTATATTGCTCTGAAGGGAATGTCTGCTTGGCGTAAGAGGAAATTAAAAAAAGTTGTAAATTAAGTCAGCACTCTGAATAGAATTCAATGATTTACTGCGACATGTAATCTGGTGAGATGGAAATGGTGAAGATGGCTGTATTTCTTACACTTTGGTAGCCTGGATCAGTGTCTTGAATACGCTACAGGGGAGAGAGAAGAGGAGAGAAAAAGGAAAGCGAGAAGGGGGGGAGAGGGAGAGAGGGAGAGAGGGAGAGAGAGAGAGAGAGAGAGAGAGAAACAGTTGACCTCACACCTTGACCTCGTCGATGTTGAGTAGGACCCGTTCGTTTTGATGTTCAGGCTCCGCCTGGCTACCTCCTCGGCCATCAGCCCTGGAGCCAAACGAACGTGACACCTTACAGGAGTCTCGCGGGGGGCTACGAGGAGAACGGGGACTCGACCGCTGGAGAGGCACAGGGCGAAGACAGAGCAGAGTGAGATGCAAATCATGCAAACTCAGACTGACTGCTGTATGGAAATATGCTGAAGAACAGTGCACAGCCACGCACGCATGAGCCTGGTGGGAATTATATATAATATATACCATTTAGCAGATGCTTTTATCCAAAGCAACTTACAGTCATGCGGTCATACATTTTACGTATGGGTGGTCCCGGGAATTGAACGTTACAAGCGCTATGCAGCTGAGCTACAAAGGACCGTTGTTTTCTTCCTACTGTACCTCCATCTCTATACTGTCGTAGGGTTCAAAGTCTTCAGAGTACCGTCTCTCTGGAGAGATCCGCAAACAGGGTCCTTGTTCTGTTCGAATATTGACCGACTTCTGCAAAGATGAAAATAGAACACTATTCAAAACACATACACTACATTCTATTCCATTTGTGACAACCTATGTCTGTGATCGTTGATTCGTTCACTAAATCTATTCAACCACAACAGGGTTGTCGGCATCACCCATTGGACGTAGAATGACCAGATACTATAGAAATAGAATGACTAGACATTCTCTTTCAAAGGTGTAGACTAACTAGAATGGCGGTACCTGAACCCATTCTCTCCTCTGCACTTCTCCCGGGGCGGTCTGGCTCCTCTTGCTGCTGTTCACCTCCAGATTGTAGGTCTCCTCCTCTGCTAGCTGTAACCCCCTTCTGGAGGCATCTGGTGATGAGTCAGAGAAAGTGAGAACACAGACACTGCACATGAGCAGTCAAGTCCGCCCTCAGAGGAAGAGGAGAACCAGACACAGATGGTTCCATAACAAACAGAGGAGGGGAAAATGGCCGCTGGTTTACAACTGTCACTTATTGTCATTTGCTCAACAGCTATGGGTACAGGATTATACTATGCTAAATGCTAACTAAGGGACGGGGTTGGTGTTCAGGGATGCTACAAACATTAGCTTAGTCATAAATTAGTAACAAACCGGGACAGAATCTACAATAGCATAACAAGGACGTAGTACTGTAGCAGAGATGGGTTGTAGTCTATACTCAGTTGCTGATGGGACACTGAAATAATATATTTTAGTGCTAAGTTGTTGGCGGATCTATTTTTGTCCTGCATGCTGCGTACCAGCCGTGTGTGTAGCTCTCAGAGCCGGCGGTGGCGAGGTGAAAGACTTCTGGCAGGGTCTCTTGGTCTGCTTGCTAGCATTAGCGCCGTTCAGATAGATGGAGAAGCCCTGCTCCAGACGCTCTAGCTCGATCTCCTTGGGCTCTTTAGTTTTCAGTCTCTTTAAGATCCTATGGGTTAAAGGTCAACTCATCCCTCGGAAATACACACATTTTCATATAAAAGTGGTTTATGAATTTACACTTGAAAATGAGATGGGAAAAAAAACATGTTTGAAGTCTGTTTTCATATGCATGTGAGAGAGCATTATGTTATATATGCAAGCAGGTCAAACGAGCGAAGCCTACTCCATGGAAACCAAATTGTCCTCATACAGTTTGCATGTAATATCATACATCATTGGTGTCATTCAATCTCTCAGCACGAGGAACCAACCAAAGTCTACCCTATGTGTGTGAGTATAAGCCTATTGATAGTCAGCTACTGTGTCCTCTCAGCGTAACCGGAGCTGCCTCTCCCAAAGGCCCGTGCCCGCCTCACAGTTCACCTGTTTTTGTGCTGAAGGGCGATTAAATATTCATCCAGTATCTCTTCAGCAGCAAAGCCTCCCTGACACCTCTGGTTCTCCTTCACAGGTAGGTAGACAACAACAGGAAGCAGTGTCAGACAAAGAAGCCATGCGAACACGTACAGTATCACAATACACTGTGGGTCACGCTGCAGTGATTATTTTTGAGAAGAGGTGCAGAGTCTTGAATCAAGATGAATCATTAACCCTGTTCATTGTCATAGCCTAGGTGACCAGCCTTCAAATTGAGTAAATACCACCCCAGGTTGAGATGACACGTTGAAATCTTGACAAATAGCGTGGGCGTAATCTTTGGTTATCGATATGGAAATCCACAAATTCTTATTTCGGTTAAAAGTCCATACAAATGACTTTATACTCATCATTAGCATGGAGTTAATTAATAAGAGATAGGCTCATGCGTTACACAAGAAACACTAAAACACTGCAATACGTTTACTTACCATAGACATAACATTGAAAGACAGAAAGGATGTTCTGGTAGCAAATGTAGTGTGAACTCTATAGTCATGCGCTCAGTCTACTGAAGTTGAAATGTGACGAGAAAAACCAAAAACAGATCGTGTCAAATGATAAGATAACGTCAACCATTTTGAATGGGAGTATGTTTAGCATCAGACTGCATCTTTGAAATGAAGATAATGGATAGGCTATGGGGATTGTATTCTGGTTTGAGTATTGACAATAGCAAGACATTCAATATAACCAAGCTAGCAAATTCACAGGCTCATGCAGGTTGTGAAAGGGCGATTCCACGCCAACGTAGGCCGAAAATATTTTGGGGTCATTTCAGATTGTTCTGTCAGTTCTCGCATTGAAACTTCATTGCGAGGAAGCGTGTTTGACATGCTTTTTATATTCGTCTCACTGTAAGACCTTATTATCCATGAACTGTACATGATACAGACAAACTCTTGGTCTCATTATACTCCTTATAGTGTGTTCTCAAATATGGAGTATGTCTCGATTCTGAAATATACATTTTCACATTCATTTATTCAACATTATAAACATCAATAACAATATTACGCTCAAAAGTACCGTTTTGGATTTTGAGAATTTAAAGACATTGTTTGGAACGATATACCCTACACATTTCCAGAGTGGGCTCTCTGCTCATTCTGAAGTTATGATCAACTTTATGAGCACCATCAACACACTGTATGGGAAAATGGATTAAAACAGAAGTCTGCTGGTGATTTGCAGAATGTGCAATCCTAAAGGAGGGCTGTGACTGGTTAATTTTAATTTTTTTAACTAGGCAAGTCAGTTAAAAACTAATTCTTATTTTCAATGACGGCCTAGGAACAGTGGGTTAACTGCCTTGTTCAGGGGCAGAACGACAGATTTTTACCTTGTCAGCTCGGGGATTCGATCTTGCAACCTTTCGGTTGCTAGTCCAACGCTCTAACCACTAGGCTACCTGCTGCCTTAGAAACATAAACTATAGGTCATTCACCTATGTATAAAATGGGTCATATCATTAAAATGACCAGAGAGACCACTCTGGAAATTTGACGTTTGAAGAGTAGCCTATATTGTTCTTAACAATATGTCTAAAAATATGAAAAATCTAAAAGGGCACTTTTGAGATACAGTATTACTATTTTTATATGTTGAATAAATGAATGTGATTTTTCCCCCTTCATAATCTAGACATACTCCATATTTGAGAGCATACACTAAGCAGTATAACACCAATATGTTGTCTGTATCATGTATGGTTCACAGATTTGTGATACAAAATGTAAAAAGCATGTCAAACATTCTTCCTTCCAATGAAGTGTTGATGTAAGAATTGCCAGAACAATCAGAGATACCCAAAATATTTTTGGCCTATGCTGGCATGGAATCACCCGAAAAGGGGATGAAATCACTAGCTCTCTTACATAAGTCTAGCAGCCAACTAGGCTTCAACATCTGCAGGAGCACTGGAGGAAGAGGGGGAAAGGTGAAGGAAGAAAAGAGAACAGCAGAATAGATGCACTATATGACTAGAACCACCAGAATCTGGTCTTGCAGGAGATGTTGATGTGGCGAATATCCTTTAAACCCAGGAAGCAGCGACCATTCAACAGCTTTTCAAGCTTAACAATGTCAAAATAAGTTTGTTACTGACCAAATATGGTGTTTCGATTAGCAACTATCCTAATTTACTGCCGTCACGGATGGTATGTACTTCCATAAAAGGTCCAAGTAAAAAATTACATGCAACCGAAATAGAATGCTTCTTCGACGCCTTCAATGTATTGATTGAGATGTTGTAGCAATCTGAGATCCTTGGGATGTGAGTGATTGGAGGTGCCGAAAAGTATATATTTTTTTCTCGGTACATTTTTATTTAAACCTTTTCTGGATCTACATACCCGCTGTGGTGGCAACACATGACTATAGTTGGTAATCAAAACTCCATATTTGGTGAGTAATGAATGCATTTTAACATTAATACGCTTGAAAAGCTAGTGAATGGCAAATTGAATAGCTGCTTCCTGGGCTTAAAAGGAGATTCACCATAAAGCCCGATTCTGGTTCATATATGACTGTGTTATAACAGGTACAATACTGACTTTGGCAAGTGACCATGTACGACATCTATTGAAAAGAGGGTTATTCGCACACATTATGTAATTCCAGATCCATATATATATATATTTTAAAGAAACTCCAACAGACTGGCATCCTTGTATGCGCCAAACATCGAATCAATTGAAATCCATAAACCACATTATGGAGTGAGCATAGCCTACAAGAATGCGTGTACCCCACCCTGGCCAATGGGGATCATTACAAAATACCCAAAATACTAAATGTGCTCGAGTTTCTTGTCACAATGTAGGTAATCAAATCATAAAAAAAATGTGGTAAAGAGGCACAGACATGACATTAAAAACCTAAAAACGTTTTATTCATCTTTTTAATATTTGTCAGGATATGCATCTCCTTTACAAGGCTCCCTCTGCCCCTGACCAAAATCCCCCACCTCAGAGGTGGGGAGTAGTAGGCACACTGTCTCATGGCAGTGAGACGCAAAGCCATCCCTTTTTGTAGTGGACGTCTATCCACATGACCTCAGCTACTGTGTTCTCCAATTATTTGAATATAAAATAAAACGTAACTCACCACTTTATCCATTGTGGGATCACAGACACTGGTTTTCACATAGCCCTAATTCCACATTTTGTGAGGATGCCAATCCACGACGATTTTCTAAATTCAACTCTGTAGCAAGGAAATAGAAATTAACCGAGATTATGAACTTTTATGAAGACAGTCCGACAACAATGTTGCCGCACCAGAAATATATTATTTTCCCCCGCATAAGCAAAAACTGCACGCCGCTGCTAAAATTCTGGCCCTGGCTACATTCTTGGTCATTGTTACAACGGCTGTTTTTTTTGCATTTCACATACATTTTTCAACAACGCACTCCAGATGTTGAAGTTAGCTCACTCGGTGAATTAAGAAACATAGCTAGCTAGATAGTAAGCTTTATTTGTGCAGGCTATGCAGCTAGCAAGTCGCTAGCTGATGTTGCTGGCTGCAGCAATAAACTGTAGCTAAACTAGCCAGCTAAGCTAACGAATGACTAGGCTAAGGTAGTTTACCACTCATAATTATTTTTTATCAACTTCCTGTTTTTAGACATGGTACACTTTGGTTAAATGTTTAAAATACTCACAATTCATATATATTTTCACGGGTATGTTTAACGCCGTTTCTCGATGTCAGATGAAGTTTCCGATTCTCGTGTGTCCAGTGTTGTTGATAACAGTGGATGCTGGTTACCAGGAGAAACATCCACCAATAGCGAAAGCCCCTGTGTTGGACACACCCCCTGAGGAGGAGGACCATGTTGTGTGTACACTGCCTGCCTACAGCAAATACACTACAGCAGAGCGACAAATACTGTACTTTGCCCAGCAACCCCTACTAACCATAATAGATTATACTCTATTATGGCCATATCAGAGCTACAATTTTTTGCAATTTTCTCAAACTTCACCAGGGTATCAATAAAAAGTTATATTTCTAAAGAAAAACATTTTGTTTGAAAAGTAGAATCCAGGGCAAGGACCATCCTGGGACATATTAGAAAATAGCAGATTTGTCAGATCAGATGCCCGAGTCGTGTTCAAATGTCCTCAAAAGCCATACTGCAAACCCTCCACCAAAACAGGACAATGACACCACCAAAACAAAATTTAACTCACCATATGCATTTCGTGGTCCACTGTCAAAAGTTGGAACATGGTTTTATTCATTATAAATCAATGCATTTTATATAAAAAGGGCAAAGGAAAATGTAAACCTCACAAGGGCACCCCCTGACCACACTGGACTCAGTTGCAGACACTCAATGAGCCAATACACCTGGTTAACAATGATCCACTGTCACCAAAAGGCCTGGGCTCTGTTTAATTATAATTCAACAGTTGTGAATAGTTTAGAAGCTGCAGACATGAATGAGAGCATTACAAGCATGGTGACTAGGAGGGCCATTGTGTTTTGTGCACTTAACACAACAGTCACTAGCAGCCGACACACATTCTTGACATGCCCACAAAACTAGAGTTAATAGCTGTCCAATGGTGTAAGATTGTTGCAAACTTGGTAAGGTCTTAGCTTATTCTAACTAACAACAGAGTCCCTAAAGCAGGGGTGTCAAACTCATTCCATGGAGGGCCTAGTGTCTGTGGGTTTCTGTTTTTTTCTTTCAATTAAGACCTAGACAACCAGGTGAGGGTTGTTCTTTACTAAATTTGTGACCTCGATTCAATCAATCAAGTACAAGAGAGTAGAGAAAACCCGCAGATACTCGGCCCTCCATGGAAGGACAGGGGGGTAGGGACAAAAGCTTTGTAATGACCTAACACAACAGTCCTGAATGTAGCCCAGGTACAGTCACATTCTGTCCTATTCACAGATCTGAAATGACTGCATATGTGCAAGCTATAACTTCAGGTAGAAGTCCACAGTCCATCGAATGGCTTGGTGGGGTGGTGGCCAATACCATCTTTGCTTACATGTGTTCAGTCCTTTGGGATCCGTGAACACTAAAGGGACAGGGGCTAGGGACCAAAATGGAACCAAGCCCTGGTAGTTAGAATAAGCTAAAGACACTACCGCGGTCTAGAGCACTCAACAACTTTTTCATAAATTACACTGCAGAAGAGAGAGAGAAAAAAAGGGTGTGATTATTTTCAAAGAAATCAACTTGAAATTTAAAGGACTTATTGGAATATAGCTTCAACAAATTTATTTAGATAAATAGAATAAAAATAGTAACAAGGTATTTTCACTGTCACTTCACTTCAATTTTTACTTTAGGACATTATGCACACTCGAGTACGACCACGTCTTGAACAAATCTTGGTTGGTCATCACAACTAGAGGCAATAAAGCCAAGAATATAACCCTTTAAATAGTCCACATTTCAAAATGAAAGCCAATTCATCCACACTCAAATGTTGTTCCAAAATAAAACAATTTCAATCAAGTTGATTTCACTGACCCCATAAAGATAAAGCTCAGTCTCTGGTAATAAGGAGTTATTTGAGGACAAATAGATTGTCCCAATTTCCCTTCTTCTTAATGCAATATGAGGATTTAATAAGCCTACGTCTTTGGGTGAGAGGTCCAGTCACCAGTGTTTCCAGGTCAATGCGAGCTGGAAAATGAGACTGGTATGGCTTTCTGGCACCTGGTTTTTAAAGCAACCCTATATACTGAGCTTTCTTTGTGAGTTGGGAAAGATTAAAATGGACCACATGTCCAAATTACTTTTAAAAAAGCACATTAAAGACAAATAAAACAAATAACTTAAATAGACGTGCTTAAAAACAATACAGTTCTTAGAGCCCTTTCAATAACCAGAAATAAAGCAGGGTGCAAGGGAACCCTGTCCCACCGCAACAGAAAAGGAGCGAGAGAAATAATGGTAATGTTAATACTAATTTGTCATCCAATGATTCACAGATGTACAGTTCACTAAGAGGTCAGAATCCTCCAACCCCGACCTGCCTTCCTTCCCAGAATTCCATAGTCAGTGGCCCACCCAGGTCTGTGAGCCCCATCCGCTCTCTGTTTCAAGTCCGTCTGTGCTGGAGGGAGAGCCCTCGGTCTCAGTGCATCCCCTCTCCTCCTCCTCTGCCCTCTTCAACTGCTCCTCCTGCACCTCCTTTTTCCTGCGCTCCATCTCCCACTCCACGAAGGTGTCGAAGAGGCTGGGCCAGGCCTCGTCCTCGCTGTAGTTGCTCAGGTCAGGCCCGATGGCCTGTGTGAAGTTGAGGAACATGTTCCAGGTGTCCCGCGAGATGCCCCGCACGCCCGACGGGTTCTCGCCGAGGAAGTCCAGCCAGTGCTCAAGGATAGCTGGCATGTCCTGCGTGAAGACCAGGCGCCACAGAGCGATGGCGATGTCGCGCTGAAGCGAGCGCTGGCCCTCCTCGGCATCCAGGCCGAACTGGAAGGTGAAGCGGTACAGGTCCTTGAAGCTCTCCTCGCCCTGCGCCTCCAGCAGCATGCAGGTGAACCGGGAGCAGATACCCTCCAGACTGTCCGCCTGGATCGCCCTGCATCCATCCACAAACTCCTTCCTACAGACAGGAGGGGAGAAACAGGGCTGCATTAGAGAACGCAACATAATATCAACCTTTGACTCAGGGCAATGAGTCATAGGGAGCAAAACCTTTCAGTTTCTTACATTTTTGGCAACAAAGATAACTTGGGCAATTTTAAGTAGTTAGAAGGCAAAAGCTTCCCAACTAAGCTAACTCTGATAAACATCACATGGGCCTCAACATAAAGAAGTCAGGTAAAGTAAAAACAGAAATAACTGCCTTTTAAAGTCTCTGATAAAGAGGAGCACACTTTAGAGCACAAGGAGAGAAAGGGCAAGAAGCCCCCTTGATGAGAATGGCGCTGGACTGTATAGCGGCCGTTTTACGGGCCCCTGCTCACCCCGGGCCAGGCCTGAATCCCCGACATGCAGAAGAGAAAGAGACGGGCGATTTAGAGGCCAACGTGCGGGCACCCTGATGAAATTACGGCGGCGAGTGAATAAGCCGCCTCTACCCTCTGTTCTACTGGTGAATGTACATTTACATTTTAGTCATTTAGCGGACGCTCTTATCCAGAGCGACTTACAGTAGTGAATGCATACATTTCATACATTTTTCCCCCCGTACTGGTCCCCCGTGGGAATCGAACCCACAACCCTGGCGTTGCAAACACCATGCTCGACCAACTGAGCCACACGGGTACAATCACAGGAGAACCAACTGGACGAGCTACGATCGAGACTATAAAATCAACAGGGCCGGAATAACTGTAATATCCTATACTTCAAGGAAACTTGGCTGAACAAGGACATGGATAATATTCTTGCTGGTTTTTCTATGCATCGGCAGCACAGAACAGCAGCGTCGGGTAAGCCCGGGGGGGGGGGTCTCTAGGTTAACTACAGCTGGTGCGCGATCTCTAATATTAAGGAAGTCTCGAGGTTCTGCTCACCCGAGTTAGAATACATCATTAGCTGTAGACCATACTATTTATCAAGTGAGTTTTCATCTATCTTTCATAGCTGTCTATTTACCACCACAAATTGATGCTAGCACTAAGACCGCACTCAACGAGCTGTACAGGGCTTTAAGCAAACAAGAAAATACTCACCCAGGTGGCGCTCCTAGTGCCCAGTAATTTTAATGTAGGAAAACTGAAATCGGTCTTACCTCATTTCTACCAGCATGTCACCTGTGTAACCAGAGGCGAAGAAACTCTAGATCACCTTTACTCCACACACAGAGATGCATACAAAGCTCTCTCTTACCGTTTTTTAGGCAAATCTCACCATAACTCTATCCTTCTGACTCCTGCTTACAAGCAAAAACTCAAACAGGAAGTACCAGTGACGAGCTCAATACGGAAGTGGTCCAATGAAGCGGATACTAAACTACAGGACTGTTTCGCTATTGGGTCATTCTCATGAAATCCTTAAAATACCATGGCAGTAATGATTTTAAATATAAACATGTAATTTAGTAATATAACAAAATATCATAAAGATAAGTGTTCTCTACCTTGCGCAAAGAGTAATTTCAACGTAGGAATTAATTATTTTTTTATTTTATTGCATTTTCTGCTAAAATTCTCATTACCGCAATGCGTCCAGCTCTGTTGGAATGTATGTTATGTTGTAATTAAAAACAGAGTAAAATGAAAATATTCTGAAAAAAATAAATGGATGTTCTACTAGATGTTTTCAAATGACAGAAAAAATGATTAACTGAATATTCATGTATTATAATAATAATGAAAAAATATTGGAAAAATTAAGTGTCCATGACTGATGTTCTCATCCTTGAAGGACTGTTTACACACACACAGAGAATTTTAAATAAAGTTTGATTTTGAATGAAGCCACACATCTGCCAGTACATTCAAGATGGCTACCAGGTTAGTAGATCTCTTTATATTTCTCCAGTTAAAAGTTAAACATTCTCTTGGCAGACTGCGTACACGACAGTATTGATTATCTTTACCGATACAGGTAGTTTTCCACATTTAGAAAAATTTTAGATTTTAAATTTTCTATGAAAATATACTTCATTAATGTCTAATTATGTACATTGATTAAAAATTTGCTTAGTCATCATGTCTTCTCTATTGTTAGCAAAACATGCTACGGTTCCTCATCCTTCACAACACCATTCTCATTTAATGCTGCAATGTAGGGAGAACTGTTTCGGTAATGAGAATTTAATCATAGACTATATTTTTTAAATATAATTAAATATGAATTTAAATATTATTTACTAACTGTTGATATTTTGCTTTATGTCCTGTTTAATTGCAGACAGTCAGCAAGTGACAAAAATAAATCTTTAGCGAAGGCTAGGCTAACAAACTTTTGAGAAAAAGTTTACACCAACCCAGAACTGCTGGAAGAGTACAGAAGGAAGGAGAGAGAGGTTAGGGGTTGGAGAGGTTACAGCAAGCGTAATTAGCATATATATAGTATATAGGAAGCCTATGCCCTCATACAGTGTCTATAAGAAGTCAATACCCTACAGTGTTAGGAAGTCTACACATCCACACACAAAATCAGTAAGCCGTTTATGCTATAGGATGTCCACACACAGTTTAAGTGTAAGCCATTCAGTCCCTACTATAGGATGTGCACACACACACACACACACACACACACAGTCTGTAAGCCATTCAGTCCCTTCTATAGGACACACACACACACACACACACACACACACACACACACACACACACACACACACACAGTTAGTAAGCTATTCAGTCTCTACTATAGGATGATGTGTCCATAACAGTAAGATTTTTCCCATGTTTCATTTAGCAGACGCTCTTAACCAGAGCGACCTACAAATTGGTGCATTCACCTTATGATATCCCATTTCCAGATATCAAAAACGAAAGCAAAATTGTAAAATCAAGAAAACTGAAGATCTGACAAAGAAGCAACATGAAAAGAAAAAAAACTGTGGCGGGAAAACAAAAATGTATTAGAGAAGAAAGAAACAGCTAAAAGCTATTTTGGACATAACACCATCAAGCCAGGAAGATGATACACTTCAACATGTTCAAGAAGAAAAATGAAGAAGTTGTTCAAAATCCTCAAGACACAGCCTCCCCAAGAGAACAGACTTTCTCACATCAGCAGATAAATAATTGCCGTCAACTCTACTCCTAAAAGAAGAGAGACATCTCTTCAGACACCAGGACCAATGACGACATCTACCCCAAAGGAATCACCCAAAAAGAGGAACAAATCACACAGAAGAGAAGCTGCTGGAGAGGACCAAAGAGATGGTCAACCTAAAGAAAAGACTGAAAACACTTGAGATGATGGCCAAGAGGGAGCAGGTAATTGTCAACATGGAAGGAAGAGAGGTCCAGAAGAAAACTACAAAGAGAAGTCATTAGAGAACATTACCCAATAACAGCCAGAGAAGACTAATGCACAAACTTGTCAAGATGAAGTCTCCACTGTAATAAATGTGAAATCCAGAGAAATTCTGAAAAATGGCCAGATATTCCGTAAGAGAGGCTTAACGGACAATATGGAAAATCTTCATAGAAGATTTCTGTCTGAGAACCCAAGGCACAACCTTTCCAAGGCTCAATTGTTTAAACTTAAGCCATTTTGGATTGGCCAGCGAAGAGTCACAGACAGAGAAACATGTGCTTGTAAAACGCATGAAAACTTTGGCTTGAAGATAAAGGAGCTGCACCGGCTTGGAGTCATAGAAACATCATCCCCAAGGGACACTGTACGTATAGTGTGTGTAGTGACGATATCGTGTGCTGTTCTAATGTTCTTGTATGTGTTGTTTTTAGCCTATGTTTGTTATGTACTGTTGAAGCACTGCAAAATTTAATCGATTGAACTTGAAACCATGATTGTGCCAATATTATCGCATTTATCTTCTACATTAAATGTTATGTTTTTAACCATACCCCAGTCTTAGTATACTTATTATCATTACCGAAATCATCAACCTTATTTCCGAAACATATGTATCATTACCGCAACAAGTGTTCATTTTATGTTCATTTAATGAAAGGAAAAATAGTAGTTTGCTTTTAAATGCAGGCTTGCCACATAATTTAGAAAATATGTCAGGTTTCAATGAAATATCAAAAATATTAGGTTGTAGATTGCGGAAGGTGTTGCAGTAATGAGAGAAATCAGTCAAAATCAAATAAATGTTCATTTAAAAATATATATTATTTCAGAGTTTCAAGTAACTGTGCATGACTGTCAATAATCCATTTAAAAAATCTGAAAATGTATTAACTTTCCTAATGGTCTTGACGTTTTCAGACCATTGCGGTAATGAGATTTTTAAGGACTTGTTTTGGAAAACATGTTCAAAAAGGTGTTAAATTGTCAGTAAATGTTTTTAAATTAATGCTCACAAAAAAAGTTCTACAGCTACATATTGAGAGTGTCTTGACTGGCATCCAACCGCATGGCGCTACAGAGGGTAGTGCGTACGGCCAAGTAAATCATTGGGGCCGAGGTCCCTGCCATCCAGGACCTCTATACCAGGCGGTGTCAGAGGAGGGCCCTAAAATGTGTCAAAGACTCCAGCCACCCAAGTCATAGGACTGTTCTCTCTGCTACCGCACGGCAAGCGGTACTGATGCACCAAGTCTGGAAGCAACAGGACCCTTAACATATTTTACCCCCAAGCCACAAGACCGCTAAATAGTTTAATAGTTAGCCTGGTTATCTGCATTGACCCTTTTTGCACTAACTCTTGACTCATCACATACACTGCTGCTACTCTTTACTATCTGTCACTTTATTCCTAGTTATACGTACATATCCATCTCAATGACCTCATACCCCTGCACATCGACTTGGTACTGGTACCCCTTGTATATAGCCGTGTTGTCATTGTGTTTCTATTATTTCTTTATCTTCTTTCTCTCTGCATTGTTGGGAAGGGCCTGTGAATTAGCATTTCACTGTTAGTCCACACCTGTTGTTTACGAAGCATGTGACGAATAACATTGGATTTGACTAACTTAACCACATCCTGCCACATTGTTCTGCTGTCACTTCAGCATGAGTCCCTGGCCAGATATACATTACTTTTCCACCCCCTTTTATTCAGCAGACATGACATCAGACTTGGTGTGAACAGCAAAGCAACAGTAAACATTTCAAGTTTCTGGCTCTAGGTAGCTCAGATGAGAACATTTGTTAATAGGTCAAATGACGGTAATAGGTACAATCTTCAGACTAGGTACAAGATTACATGAAAATTGAGAAGACAAAATCATCTGAGCAATAGACAATCAGAGAAAGACACTCTGTCGAATCCCTACTCATTACAGAGTGCAGTGTCAGAGTCTGATTCGATTTCCTGTGTGCCCCCTACCTGTCAGCTAGCAAGTGAGCTGCAGAGCTGCTGAGAGAAGTGGGGGTGGGGTGGCCAGCCAGACCAATGTTAAATGAAACACTGCACAGTGAGAGGGGAAGCTAGCCTAAAACATACAGTGCAGGGCAGCAGTAGCCATTTTAGAAATTTGATCAGATGTCTAACATCAGCCATTGAATCAGCCATGCTAATCAATATTACAGGCTAATCAGGTCTCTTTTGGACCAATAAATGACTTGAGGAATCTTCTCAGAACATGTTTTCTGAATATCAGGCTAAAACATTGATGAAGCATCGTCTGTCTCATCCCTACTCCTACCGATCTCATCCCCAACCCGTCTCTTACCTTGTAAACTTGCACATGGTGGCCGCCTGGAACTTCCAGGCGAGGACCAGCACGCGGAACTCGGCGGGGTCCACGCACAGGTCATTGCAGAACCTCTCCATGCCCTCCTCCAAGATGGCATCCTCATGCGGGTCCTTGTAGCAGCAGAAGAGGTCCTCGATGCGCAGCAAGGACGGCCCCTCCCTATCCGCCACCGAGCGGTCCTCCTTCCTCAGGTCCCCCAACATGGCCGACACAGGGATCACCGTGGTCTCCACGGTAACCTCCATGGCGGTCTTGGTGCCGTTGAACATGTGCTCGCTGGAGGCCTTGCTGCACACAGTGCCAGGCTCCTCTTTGTGCCCTCCTCCCCCGCTTTTCTTGTGGTGGGACTTGGACCCCTGCTCCTTGTCGCCACTCTTGCTGCCGAGCGAGGACGATGGGTTCTTACACTTGGTGACGCACTGGCCCATGTCTCTCTCTCTGGTCCTCTCAGTCTGTCCTCCCCTCCTTCAGGCCCCACCAAGACGCCTCTGCTCTGGCCTGGTGAGACGTCTCAACATGCCCTTGGGCCCTGGAACAGAGGAGGAGTCCAACACAGTCACATGGGGTCAACAACAACAGTGACAATGAGTCACTGAATCAACAAACCCGTTAGTCACAAAGGGTCAAAAGCCACAACACTGAGGTAATAATTACTAGAGAAGACAACTGCTAAATGCTAAAATAAGAAAATCATATGAAGACCATATAAGTAGGATACATCACCAACAGAAAAGGGTGAAGTGTCTGGCAGTTTAAAGCCTGGCCCAGTTACCATAGAAGCTTTGAAGCTGGTACTGTACCATGGAGAGGAGGGTTCATATCCAACTAGAGGGCTGAATAACTACTTATAGAGAAGAGCCTAATACAGCATGGGTTACCATATAACTGACTAAAATACTTACAGCTACAACAAGATGTTGTTTACCTTAAAAACCACAAGATACAACCACCAGATAAAACACAAAAATTGAAATGTACGTTGTCCGGCTCATACATACTACTGGCCAGCACAATACGCTACCAGAATAGCTCAGCAATAGCTAAGAAATGGGTTGGTTCTGATAATAAGTACTTACAGACACTTCCTCAGAACGCCTTTATCACTCTAGATGAAGGTGTCATCTTTTTCTGCTCCATTGTGGTGACCTTAACATCGGCAATGCTGAAACACACACAGCATCTTGTCACAATAAGCATAATGTGATACAGGGGTATCATTCGCCCATATGTAGATTCAGTGTATAAACTTGCTGTGAATTTGTCATTTCAGATTGAGAAAGCAGTCATTTACTTCATGCATTTCCACAGCAGGGTAGCATTGTGTCAAGGATGAACTACTTTTAATTGAAAGTAGCCAGTGGTGTAAAGCACTTAAGTAAAAAATACTTGAAAGTACTACTTTCGTTTTTTGGGGTATCTGGCCTCTGACCTGGCGGACTCACTAAACACATGCTTCATCTGTAAATTATGTTGGAGTATGTCCCTGGCTATTGGTAAATAAAAAAAATCTAAGTAAATGGTGCCACCTGGTTTGGTTAATATGAGGAATTTGAAAAGAAAGGTATACTTTTACTTTTGAAACGCAAGTATATTTTAGCAATTACATTTACTTATGATACGTAAGTATGTTTAAAACAAAATACTTTTAGACTTTTACTCAAGTAGTATTTTACTGGCCAACTTTCACTTTTGAGTCATTTTCTATTAAGGCTCCTTTACTCAAGAATGCCAATTTGGTACTTTTTCCACCACTGAATGCAGGAAACTAGAGAGATAAATATGCCTAGCCCTTTCCTTTGTTAGAGACCTTTTAATTACATAGGCCTACATTTGAAATATTCTGTTACTCAACGAGGAATTCATGATGGCTTCCAGCTGTTGCAAGATTCATAAGCCAACTACTGTACTACCATTCTTGTTCAACTAGTTGGTGTTTTATTTTGTGCCTGTCTTTCATGATTTGATAAAACACTTTGCAACAAACGAAAAGCCCCTGATCACATTTATTGAAACTATTCATGAGGAATGAAACTTCCGTGGACATGTACAGGCAAAACACCTGGAAAGCCTGCAGTGCTTTCAACCACGTTCACCTCATTCTAATATGATGGACTTTATTGTTGTAGTTAGCTGACTAGGAACACATCGGCATGTATATACTGTGGGGAATATCTAGCTATTTAACTATTTTGTTAGCAACCCATTTATCAAAATAACACTGCCAACAAGAATCTTTAAACTTGGTAGCTAGCTCAGCTGTGCAGTTCTAGTTTGCATCTGAACGTTGGCTAACATAGCTGGTCAAACAAAGAAACAGGTAACATGGTAACCTAATCAACTTGACTGTCTAACAACAACAGCAGCTAAGTTCCCTGTTAATAATATAGCCTCGTTTGTGGCTGGTTACACTTCGCCACCATCATACTTAGCTACCGACTGGCTAGCTAGCACGTCATCATGTAGCTAGCTAGTTATCTGTAAAGTTAGCAATCTAGTATGCCATAAAAATATAAACTATTTTAGAACACAAACAGGATAGGTAACGTTACCTCTTAAAAATAGTTGATTGTCGAGAAAATAACGTACATCACTCCAATAACATCAGTAAAACAAATAGCGAACTTAGGACACAACGACACAATCAGCCCCACTTAGCTAAAAAGCTAGCCAGCTAATGCTAGTAGGTAGCAAGTCAGCACCATAAACAAAAACGAGCGTTTAAGTTGGCTTTTGCCTGATAAGAACTCACCTGGTTTGCAAACAACCGCCCTAGACGACTGTCTTTTACTTTAAATTGACTACTAAAAAAAAGTCGGATGAACCAGTACGAAAGGCTTATAGTTTCTTTGTGTTTCCCCTTTAGTCATTGAGTGGATTTTCCCTGCATCACTTCCTCCCAACAGAGCACCAGTTAGACAGCTAGCAACTATACCATCCACTGATCTGTATGGATGGGGTCCCCTGTTTAGATTTAGTTCAAAATTGTAGTAGCTGGTAACCTGACTAATACAGCTAAAACCCAACGAACATGAATTAACATAATATTTGGTGAAACCGTCTTTGGGGTTGAACTTGAAGGGCTTTGAAAAGTGAATGAAAAATTGACTATTTAATTGTTTCGCAGCGACTTTGCAACACTAATTGCTGCGAACACACCTCTCAAATTACGTCAATTTAATCGTCACTTCGATGCGACATGTTGTCAAAAAGCTAACAGCACAGCAGGTAGGTCAGGTAATAATTGCCAGAGAATACTACTATTCGATAAGTTAGCATTGTGACATGGTGTTATTGCAATGTAAACATACAGCGTTAGATATTCCTAACCTAGACGTTCGTTTTAAATGAACGATAAGCGTGTCATTAGCCAGGTACTTTGCCTTGTTACCCTGCTAGCTCACGTTAGCCATATTCATAGGTATGACGCACAGACCCCATTATGCCACGTTCAGAACAACTGGGAACTCGGAAAAATACGAGGTAAATTATCACGTCATTGAACTTCGGAGTTCTAGAAAGATGGATGACTGTTCAAATCGATTTTTTTCCCCAGTCGGAGCTCGTATTTTTCAGATGTTTTGAACGCACTGAAGTTGGACATTTCGGAGTTCCGAGCTCCCAGTTGTTTTGAACATGGCATTAGATAACTAACTAGCTATATATGCCGCGTTCAAAACAACTAGGAATTCGGAAATCTCTGACTTAAGTGCGTTCAAGACAATTAGGAATTTGGGAAAATAAAAGCGCCTACTGGGAAAATAATTTAACCGTCATCCAACTCGGAATTCCAAGTTGGAAACTCTGGCGTCTTTCTAGAGCTCCGGCCTGAAGATCACTTTCACTAAGTCAATATTTGACCCGGTTTTATTCCCGAGTTCCTAGAAAAGTACACTTTTCAACATTAATCAGCTCATTATAAATCATAAAATGTTATTGGTCACATACACATGGTTAGCAGATGTTATTGCGAGTGTAGCGAAATGCTTGTGCTTCTAGTTCCGCAATATCTAACAAGTAATCTAACAATTCCACAACTACCTAATACACACAAATCTAAGTAAAGGAATAGAATATATAAATATATGGATGAGCAATGACCTAGCGGCATAGGCAAGATGCAATAGATGGAATAAAATACAGTATATACATATGAGATGAGTAATGCAAGGTATGTAAACATTATTAAAGGGACTAGTGATCCATTTATTAAAGAGGCCAATGGTTTCAAGTCTGTATGTAGGCAGCAGCCTCTTTGTGTTAGTGATGGCTGTTTAACAGTCTGATGGCCTTGAGATAGAAGCTATTTTTCAGGTCCCAGCCTTTAAATGTTCTTCTATTTTTCTGTCTTATTGGATCATGTTGTCAGGCATGGTTTGTCTGACAGATGTTATTTCTATGTAATATATTCTGTAACAAGTGTTTTTTTTGTGCTCAATGGTGGATCTATTCATAATTATTTAAGAGATGTTTACTGTACTGACCTTGCCTTCTGGATGGTAGCAGGGTGAACAGGCAGTGGCTTGGGTGGTTGTTGTCCTTGATGAACCTTTTGGCCTTCCTGTGACATCGGGTGCTGTAGGTGTCATGGAGGGCAGGTAGTTTTCCCCCGGTGATGCGTTGCGCAGACCGCACCACCCTCTGGAAAGCCCTGCGGTTGTGGACGGTGCAGTTGCCGTACCAGGCAGTGATGCAGCCCGACAGGATGCTCTCAATTGTGCATCTGTAAAAGTTTGTGGGGGTTTCAGGTGACAAGCCACATTTCTTCCGCCTCCTGAGGTTGAATGGTGCTTTCAAGACAACTGGGAACTCTGAAAAATACTAGGTCAAATCATGACGTCAGTGATCTTCAGGTCGGAAAGTCGGCGCTCTAGAAAGAGGCCTTTGTTCCCGAGTTGGAATTAATACTTGGATGACCGTTCAAAACGATTTTTCATAGTCAGAGCATGTTTTTTTCAGAGTTCCCAGTTGTCTTGAACACACTGAAGTTGGAGATTCCGAGTTTCCGGTTGTTTTGAACACAGCATAATTCTAGTCTACATAAGACAGCTTCTACATCTGTATTGTTTGGGGTTTTAGTTTGGGATTCTGTATAAGCACTTTGTGACATCTGCTGATGTAAAAAGCTCTTTATAAATAAACTTGATTTTATTTTTAACCAGTCACTGGGGAACGGTCGTCACTAGTTACCACAGCCACAAAAATCATAAACCCTACAATTGATCTTCTTAAAATGTGATTTTAAACCTAACCATAACCTTGACCACACTGCTAACCTTAAGCCTAACGCTAACCTTAAATTAAGACCAAAAAGCTCGTTTTTGTTTTCATACATTTTTACGTTATAGCCTGGATGTCGATTATGGCAGCACCTGCACCTCTCTGATTCAGAAGGTTGGGTTAAATGTGGAAGACACATTTCAGTTGAAGGCATTCAGTTGTACAACTGACTAGATATCCCCCTTTCCCTTTCCTTTCCCTTACTTTGTATTTGTGGAAACCAGTGAAGGGCTGTAGTTGTAGAAGAAGCAAGTAGCTATTTAGTCCACTAATGTATAATTAAGCAGTAAGGCCAGAGGAGGTGTGGTATATGGCCAATATACCACGGCTAAGGGCTGTTCTTATGCGCAACACGGAGAGCCTGGATACAGCCCTTAGCCGTGGTATATTGGCCATACATCACAAACCCCCCAGGTGCCTTATTGCTATTATGAACTGGTTACCAACGGAATTAGAGTAGTACAAATAAATGTTTTGTCATACGGTCTGATATACCATGGCTGTCAGTTTATAATAAGAACTATCTAGTCTCTGCTACTATTACTTCATTTCAGATGTTATATCGCCACCTAGTGGTTTATTGAAACATGCATGTACATGTATTATTTACCCATATTTCCAGCACTAAACCTACCTCTGTTTAAGTAATCATTCAAAGCAATGTAATGGATTCTTTACTTTCACCAACCGGCGTATATGTTTTTACCTATTCAATGATGTTTGATCAGAGATTATATCAATTCAAACGGGGCCCCCAGTCTTTTGCGGTACTCTGGATCCTTTGATTGAGTCTGGTGTTAATTATATAGGGCAAGTTACTCCTTCCATATATTTTTTCTATTCTCTGCTTTGTATTGTTTTTATGTAACAGTGTAGGTTCCGTCCCTCTCTTCGCCCCAACCTGGGCTCGAACCAGGGACCCTTGCACACATCAACAACTGACACCCACCGAAGCAACGTTACCCATCGCGCCACAAGAGCCACGGCCCTTGCAACGCAAGGGGAAACTACTTCAAGTCTCAGAGCGAGTGACATCACCGATTGAAACGCTATTAGCGCGCACCACCGCTAACTAACTAGCCATTTCACATCGACGACAGCCACACGTAATCAGGTCCTGTCACTGTATATTAGGGTATTACGGATCGCCTGGGGCGCCGTCCACACTCCCACAAGACACTGTGAGCGACAGAAGGTACATTGTCCAGGAGGCCCAGACCCTCTTCAGACAGAACCAACAGGTAAAAAGACATACCCTATGTTTGTCTGTGTAGCTCAGTATCATCTTTATCTGTTTGATTAATCTGTTGTTCTATGTATCCCTTTCAGTTGACAGATCAGGAATCAATAAAGAAGTGCTTAGCAGGATGTGAGGCAAGGATAGAAATTGGTGAGTGTCAAGAAAAGCCTGGTTGACATTTTCAAATTCTTTCATTTAGTAATAATCTATGGACAAATCAGAGACGTTTTAGAGTTCACACTTAAATGCTTTGGTGTGAGAATCTGAGTGATGTTTTTCCCCACTCTGTTTCACAGGTCTTTATTACAGGAATCCCTATCCAAGACCTGTAAGTGACAGACATCTAAACCAGAAGAAATGTTTATATATCTCAGGCAATATTGTGTAATTTCACTATTATCTAATGTAATGGTTTTATTTCGCTTCTATACCCTTCATTGCAGATCTACCTGCCTATAATGGGACTGGCAACCCAGAAAGGCGGTAAGCTGAAAGCAAAGCAACGCATGAGGAAGCAGGCCAAGCCAGTTTACTTACAGTCACATGAGGACAGCTGATAGTACAGCTGATACTAGATGAACTCTATATTCTTGTGAAGGGTTTATGTTACCAAGGACAGGAGGAGAGTCACTGGCTGATCTCAGGAGTTGAGTTGAAAATCCATCTTATATATTGGCGAAAAAAGTCATTTATTTCCATTGTTCATCACGCAAATCAATGTTCATCAAGCACATTGCATTGTAAACTGCACTGTAGCATTCAATCCATTACGTCTATGCAACAGTATACTGTACCAAGTATATTTATGCATGTGATTCCTGACAAGAGCTGTTATGTGGATGTCAGAATTGTCTGTCCTGTAAGATAAGTAGCCATAAAGATTTATGATACTATTTTGAATATATTTATAATTTCAATAAATTGAGTTTTGAAAAGCACCACTCCTCTGCATTCATTCTTTCAAGGAATTACAAAAAATTCAGATGAACTCTGTCGGGTTGAAAAATAGACTTAAGGATTTATTGAGTAAAGTGCATTAGAGTGCATACACACAAAGGTTTTATTCATTTACCACCACCTTCAGTTTATCAACTGTTAGATTTAACTGATAGGAACAATGTCTTACTATAACCAGTTAAAGATTAGTAGGCTACTCTCTTAAAAGAAAAGCCTGATTTTTTTTTTTTTAGTGGCTTTCCAGTTTTAAAGGTAAAACTGATTTAGATTTCATGTGCAACCACAAAAAAAGATGTTCTGTCCTTGGTTGCAACATTCACTACTGAGTTCCAAACTGCCTCTGGAAGCAACGTCAGCACAACTGTTATTTGGGAGCTTCATGAAATGGGTTTCCATGGCCGAGCAGCCGCACACAAGCCTAAGCTCACCATGCGCAATGCCAAGTGTCGGCTGGAGTGGTGTAAAACTCGACGCCATTGGACTCTGGAACAGTGGAAACGTGTTCTCTGGAGTGATGAATCACACTTCACCATCTGGCAGTCAGACGGACTAATCTGGGTTTGGCGGATGGCAGGAGAACGCTACCTGCCCCAATGCATAGTGCCAACTGTAAAGTTTAGTGGAGGAGGAATAATGGTCTGGGGCTGTTTTTCATGGTTCGGGTTAAGCCCCTTAGTTCCAGTGAATGGAAATCTTAATGCTACAGCATACAATGACATTGTAGATGATTCTGTGCTTCTAACTTTGTGACAACAGTTTGGGGAAGGCCCTTTCCTGTTTCAGCATAACAATGCCCCAGTTCACAAAGCGAGGTCCATACAGAAATGGTTTGTTGAGATCGGTGTGGAATAACTTGACTGGCCTGCACAGAGCCAGTCAACCCCATCCACTCTTCTGGGAAGGCTTTCCACTAGATGTTGGAACATTGCTGCAGGGACTTGCTTCCATTCAGCCACAAGAGCATTAGTGAGGTCAGGCACTGATGTTGGGCAATTAGGCCTGGCTCGCAGTTGGCGTTCCAATCCCATCCCAAAGGTGTAATTACAACACAGGTTGTAATGTCTTTTTTGTTTCTAGCTTCGCTAGCCTGGTACCAGTGTCATTAGCTAACACGCCAGTCCTTGTCATTACCAAAGAGACCGGCCTTTCCGCAATATTCAAATATCAACGTTCTATCATTAATGAGCTCCAGGAGATCAGAGGATTCGATAACCTTCACAGCTATCAGCCAATCACAATGTTTATGCAAATTGAACTGATAGGAAAACGTTCTAATTTAATTCATACATTTGATTGGAAACAATGTAACATTGGGCATTCTGATGTAATACATTTAATTGTGAACATAAACATTGGGCACGGGGAGCACAAAGGATTCCCGTTTATTGCATTTTTACCACCAGCCCTAATGTGATGACATTATACCAGAGAAGCTCTCGCCCTAAACTTCCCCACCAGTTCATTGTGAACGCTGTAGCCTATTTTATATCCAGCAAGCAAGAGCAAGGTGCTTCTTTCCTCTAATATAAACTCAGCAAAAAAAAAAAGAAACGTCAATTTTTCAGGTCCCAGTCTTTCAAAGATAATTAGTAAAAATCCAAATAACTTCACAGATCTTCATTGTAAAGGGTTTAAACACTGTTTCCCATGCTTGTTCAATAAACCATAAACAATTAATGAACATGCACCTGTGGATGGTCATTAATTGCCTACTGTCTGTAAGCTGTTAGTGTCTTAAGGTCACAGTTATGAAAACTTAAGACACTAAACAGGCCTTTCTACTGACTCTGAAAAACACCAAAAGAAAGATGCCTAGGTTCCCTGCTCATCTGCGTGAACGTGCCTTAGGCATGCTGCAAGGAGGCATGAGGACTGCAGATGTGGCCAGGGCAATAAATTGTAATGTCAGTACTGTGAGACGCCTAAGACAGCGCAACAGGGAGACAGGATGGACAGCTGATTGTCCTTGCAGTGGCAGACGACGTGTAACAACACCTGCCAAGTTTTCAGCTGTGCTAACAGAGTTGCAAAAGGGTTTTCTAATGATCAATTAGCCTTTTAAAATGATAAACTTGGATTAGCTAACACAACGTGTCATTGGAACACAGGAGTGATGGTTGCTGATAATGGGCCTCTGTACGCCTATGTAGATATTCCATTAAAAAATCTGCCGTTTCCAGCTACAATAGTCATTTACAACATTAACAATGTCTACACTGTATTTCTGATCAACTTGATCTTATTTTAATGGACTTTTTTTTGTTGCTTTTCTTACAAAAACGAGGACATTTCTAAGTGACCCCAAACTTTTGAACGGTAGTGTATATTCTTTTTAGTTGCTCAAAATAAGTGACCAAACTGGTTGTACAAAACATTGACGACAGGTGCCAGTTTTGCGTTTCTTTCCTCTCATTAATGGGATGCACATGAAGCAAACGTAGCTCGATTGACTCTTGTAGTCTAATATTTTACGTATCATTATTTCACTCTCATTATGGAGTCCTCTCCAGCCAATTTGAGCAACATGATCTTGCATTGACACGGCTTCTCACCAGGAAATTACCGCAGCAGGTCGTAACGGTTTTGTTTGTTGCCGTTGTTTAAATTCTAATTCTATATTGTGCCAAATTTGCCCCATGTTCCATAACATTGTCATGGAAAATATGAATGTTGTTTCCAACAACCAACCAGCAACTGTGCCGTAAATCCGGCTGCATATTGAACGTTGAGAGGCCAGTCTCTTTGGCAATGACAAGGAGTGTCAAGGAGTGGAATGTTAGCTAAAGAGACTGGTATCCAGGCTATATGACAGCCTGTGCAATCTTCAAAAATATCAAGAAATCGAGTTGAAAATATCCAGCATACAATTCTGCCTTTAATAGCTATTTAAAAGGAGTGAGTTGGTTGTCTGTCTCTCATATCTAACATCCTGCAAGATGTCTGCAGAGCTGTGCCTAGTCATCCAGCTGGCACAGACAGGCCACCCCGCGGTTGATCCAATGTTTCTGCGGCCGGTCGGAGGGAAGCTCGATAGGCATTACGTAGTTGGTGGAGTGGCCCGTGGTGGACAGGGTTCCGCGCCGGGCGCTGGTCTTGTACACGGGACACACGTAGATGTTCTCATGCAGGAACTTTGACATCTCTCCTGGCCTGAGCCAGATGATGGGCAGGGGGTCAAAGAGGATCTTGGGGAGGGACTCTCCTATGACCATCTTCTCCCGGTCCCAGCGTGCCCCCTCCAGGAAGAACCCCTTCACGTAGGCCCCATCATCTGGCTTGTTCTCCATGTGGGTCTCTTGCTTGGTCATCTGATAGAGACAGGGAAGTCATGCCATGCATTCACTGGACACAAAGATGAGGTTTACATTGTACTCCCTTACCTCAAATTCAAAGCCAATGAAGTCGATGGGGATGGTATACTTTCGGGCAAAGTTCTGAGATACTCCTGTGAGGAAGGACTGAGTAAAGTAGAACCCAGAGAGCCAAAAGACTGGTGGTGGCCCATTGTTGATCCAGTCCTGTCAAACACACAGCCCAACTCCCATGAATCAGTATTTGTGTCTTTCAGAAGCAACAGTTTCACAGGAAACAAAATCCCTGTCCTCAAAACAACTTTTAATTGAACATACAAACACATTTGAATGTATATTGTTGGGGTTGAGCAGCTCAGGATCTTCACTCTCTTGGCGATCATAACTGACCTGTAGAAACTTTAGCCTGGCGAGGAGGTCGGACACGTAGCTGCCCAGAGGCTTCAGAGACGGGTAGGACTTAGCCGACCACATGGTTGGCACCTTGCCCACCACCATACTGTTGAAGACGTTCTCCAGCTCAGAAGACATCACCACCTGACCCTTGAGAGCCTTTCCAATGTTTATCAGACTGATGCGTACCACCTGTGTTAACCTGAGGGGATCAAAGCATCATTATCAGCATGTTATGAACACATAATTGCTAATCCCAAATTCCCCATAGCCAAAAAGGCATGTAATGATTGTGTAGTAATGACTGCCTGTACACAGAGTACCAATCAACTGCTTATAGTGGTCATTAAATGTGGGACTGGTGTTGTAAAACTACCGGTAATTTACCGAATCTATTGTAATCTATGGCAACGTTGGTAATTTATACTTAAATAACTTCCGGTGGATAGACCATATGGTTCAAGAGAAAATAGCTTAATTAATGAAAAAAACATCTAATCAACAATGAAACTACCAACTATAGACTATTTTTCACAACTGCCACCAGTTTAGCACCAAAATATTTACAACAAAGACAAATTGACATAGTAAAAGTGTATAAAAATGTAAAAGATATTTCATGCTGAAACCCTTTTATTAAACACCAATGATATTGACTGAGTTGATGGGTTATATTTAGGATAATGTTTTACAGCTTTGTCATTCAATTTTTTTATTTTAAAATCATCTTACTTTATAAACATTACATGTGATGATAAATTCCATGTAGATAATAGGCAGAAAATACTGCACACTCAAAACTGATTAGTGAAGGTGCTGGAGGCAAAATGCTACACTGGAGAAACAGGGGGAAAAAAGTCTCTGCACACTTCCAGTCAGATGCCCATTTATTTGAATAGAGGCTGAGCTTTCGGTCAGTCGACTTTCATCAGAGCATATCTCCACAAACAATAGTGAGACAGATAAGGCCACACAGAGGGCCAGAGATAATTACAGACACCTGTGATACTCTGAAGTATCCAAAAAGGCCACTAGATGTCACGTGATAAAGTCTATAAAATCATTGAACGTTACCAGTAATATACCCTCCCTTTGCAACCCTATGTGGGACACAAAACATTTTACTTTGCGTTTAATCAATTGACCATAAGACTCCAATTGCCATGGCCAGATGTAGAGTAAGTATTTTATGTGCCCATTGTATCAGTTTGAAACGCTACACTTCCTGACCCCTGTTTCTTTATTCCAGATCATGATATTTACCTGTTGAAGCGGATCAGTTCCTGTCTCAGCACAGTGTTCATGGACTCCTCATACATCACTGGGTATTTGTTAATCACCATCTGGATGTCAAAGTCTGCTGGCAGCTTGGACAGGATGTCTTCCGCAAGCTCATCAACCACTTCCTGTAGTAATCAATGAGATATAACTACCAGTATAATAAATTCAAAACAATTGAAGCTTTTGTACAGAGCTGACATCTCAGGGCTTGTTCTGAGGCATCACAACTTTTTATCCACAAAGCGCCGGTCTGTGAGAATGAACAGGGTTCGATCACACAGAGAAGTGTCCACTAGCGTTGAATATTTTCCCGGTGTTTTACAAATGTTCCATCCGGAGAATAAATCACTTTTCTCCTAGGTAGTATTTCCCGCCAAAACCGGAAGTGTCATTAAAAAGCGTTATAAAGCATATAAATAAGCCTCTCTCTGGATTTGATTAGAGCTTTGATAAAAAATTCAACCCTGATTCTACCTGAGACTGATGAGTTATAAATTAAATCCACTTTATGAGCCCTACATTAAAGACATTTAATAATCCCAAGCTCAGAAAAGCCCAAATGATTGTGCCGTCAGCAAACAAGAGCTTCCGTCCCTCTTCGAATAGTCTATTGATTTAAGAAAGGCTAGAAAAAGTAATGTCCAGCAAGCTATTCTAGTCTAGCTTTTCCTGTACGGGACTCCAAGAGCTAAGGAGCGTTTTTTTAAGGAGAGAGGCCAGCGGAGCACAGGTGCGAGCGTATTGCGCAAGAGACATAAGTTAGAAGCTTATTATGCATAACCCATCATTAATTGGCTGAATATAAGGCTAATATGGCATTGAATGTATTACCTGAAAGAGGTAGGCTAGGACATCTATATATAGGGCTGTATATCAATCTAGAACAGCATTATCTATTTTGGATGCGATTTGAATGGAGTTGATGGAGGCAGAGAAAGACTGCGAGAGATTGCTTGCGCTTGTACTGATTTAAAGCAACGATATTCAAGTGTTACGCTGTTTTAAAACTGTGCAGCTTTAATTAAAAAAACTAATCTTCACAATTAAGAAATAAGGTGACCCCCGAAAGCCAGGCGGAGATGGGTAAATTAGATGCTCATTCGGTCTTTATAGTTCTGTATTATAGGCTTTGCTGCAGCAAATGCAGGTTTACCTGTCACAAGAAAATGACCATGATGACATGATAAGTCTACATGTATTGTGAACTGTGCCCCATTCTGAGATGGGCTGTCTGTCCCCACCCTGAGCGTTGGTGATTCATCATGCAGAGGCCATAGAGACGCCAGATTTAGACTTCGCATATAATTTAACAGTTCCATTTCACACCATGCTGTTCATGTAAATAATTTATAATTTACCGGTTTCTCATAGTTATTTATCCTGGGAAAAGGGAGTTGTTTTGGACCGTAAATCCCGGTAAATCTCAGTAACCGGGTTCCCGCCATTCAACCCTAGTGTCCACTGTCCAGCTAACCTGAGGGGATTTAGCCCCGCCTCCAGTCTGCCTGGGAAGTGTCAGCAGCACTCCATCCAGCAGCTGATTGGTCTCCTGGTTGTCCTTGGTGATGTCAGCATTGCTGTGGAGTCCAAATACGCCAGGTTCCGCCGCGATGGGTAGGTTGCGGATGTAATCAACATAGGTCTTGAAAAGACAAACAGTACAAATTAGTTCAAATCTAAAGGAAATTGTATTTGTCACATGCTTCGGAAACAACAGGTGTGGACTAACAGTGAAATGCTAATTCACAGGCCCTTCCCAACAATGCAGAGAGAAAAAAGATAAAGAAATAATAGAAAAATAATACACTTAATAATAAAAGTAATAGATACACAATGAGTAACTATAACGTGGCTATATACAAGGGGTACCAGTACTGAGTCGATGTGCAGGGGTACGAAGTAATTGAGGTAATATGTACATATACTGTAACTAGGAATAAAGTGGCAGTAGCAGCACTGTATGTGAAGAGCAAAAAGGGTCAATGCGGATAGTTCAGGTAGCTATTTGTTTAACTATTTCACAAATTATTTAGCAGTCTAAATGCCAATTTATGCTTGACCTGGCAATGTGGTCCAGAGGCTCCATACAAGAGGGTGTGATAAAACCTAAGCAGATACCAGTAGACTGCCCCTAACCACAGATCTAGGATCAGATCCCTCTACCCCCAATGCACTTCCTGACCCCTGAATCATTAAGGCGACAACAAATATCTGAACCTTAAGGGCAACAGCATAAAGATATCATCGACAATGGATATGACAGTCCGCCATCTTGTATGATAAATGGATAAAGATATGACGGAGGTGACAGTAGTACCTGGTACGGTCCGTGAGGGGGGATATAGTACATGTCTCCCTCACACACGTGGTAGCCCTCCTGCTCAATCAGCTCCCTGCTGTAGAAGATGGACAGTAGAGACACCAGCAGACGCCTGTCCTTGTCGTCCGTCACCCTGCCACCATAGTTACACTCACCTGAAAGGGAGAGAGAGAAAATGTATGTGTCCGTCTTCCACTAGTTCAGGTTAGTAAACCCTCCTATGCTCTGATACAAACAGAGAATGAACCTCTTTTATTGCTATGTGATACAGTCTCTCTCTCCCTCTATACTAATCCACACAGCTGTGTCTTTGAGAGCCTCACCAGTTAGGTAGGAGAGGGCCTCCAGAGGAATCTCCTCATACTCATCCAGGAACATCTGGATCTGCGTCATACTGATCCTCAGGTCAGACTCATTGAACTCATACGGGATATTCCAACCTTGGGGTCAAATGCGGAAAACAAACAATGACAAGTTTTGACCCTTTAACTCAAGTTATAAGAGAGGATATTCAATGCAGTGACATTATTCGTTCATCATGACGTATACTGGAGGAAAATGTGTTTCCCCAGAGAGAGAGAAGGAACAAGGGTATAGGATGAGCGAAAACACCAAAATACAATTTCAGTGACTGGAAGTAACTGAGAAGGGGAATACATTTTGTTTTAAGAAAAAAGGGGTAGAAATAAAGAAAAGAGAACTATAGAAGAGTCTCACCTAGAGGTCCGAAGGTCCTCCTCTCCTGCACCAGAGCATGAAAAAAGCAGAGACCAAACAGCAGCTTCTGCCACGCCTCCTGTTTCTTGGAGCTGTTGAAGAAGGCGGGGTCGGAGATGGGGTCGCTGACGTAGGAGCGGAACAGGTTGGCCCTCATCCCCTTAGGCGGCTCGTTGGTCATCTTCACCCCGTTCTGCAGGATGCTGACTGGGAACTTGTCAGACGGGTAACTGGTCAACCACAACCTGTGAAGTTAGCAATGATAGTGTTAGTTTAGTTTGTTGCTCTTGGTTTTATTTGTAGGCAATACAAATGTATAGGATCATAAGCAACCAGAGTATTACAACCAGGGTATTACAAACCAACTGCCTGGCCAATGGCTATAATAGATAAAAACTCCCCCTGCCCTGCAACGGCTGACCTGAAGGTGGGGTTGGTGTTTTCGGGGGTGATGCCCTCCTCACAGATCCTCTCCAGGGCGGGCATCCAGCTGGTGCACAGATGACAGTTCTGTAGCACCACCCAGGTGCCATCCTTGATGGCAGCATTGATCATCAGGGCTGCGATGGGTCCCTGGCCCTGGCCCAGGGAGATGGTCTGGGTTTTACTGCCCCCCATTTCAAGGTCGTCAGCAAACTTTAGCAGACCTGGAGACCAAAGGAACATTTAAGTACTGGTATGAACTTTTGAGCACTCAAAAATCCAATCAGATGTGACCTCTTTAATGCAGATGTATAACAGATGTATGTAAAGTTGTTTAAAGACTAGTTTAGTTTGAATAATTTCTTGATGCATCCTAATTCAATAAGGTAAGTGAGCAGGACACAAAAAACCCAAATAAATATCCAAAACCTAAGTTAAAGCACAGAATACAGCTCAAAAGTCACAGGTATCTCTAATGAATTACCCGCAGTGGGATCAGATCCTGGAGAGAGCACAAAGATGAGAGGAGAGCAGCAGTTGGAGTCGTTGTAACTCCCGGCCAGGTCGAAGGTCGGGGGCTCAATGTAGCTGCGCCCCATGTTGTCCACAATGAACTCTTGCACCGCCGGAACCAGCTTGTCCGGCCTGAAGCAGCGCAGCACCACCATGCGGTGCATCCCCACCAGCATCCTCCAGCTGTCAGGCAGCTGCTCCTTATGAGGCTTCCCCGAATCGTAGATCTTCTTCCACTTGGGAATGTTGTCTCGGACGTGCTCGAAGAGACCTTCTAAGTTTGGCAGCTTGGATGCTCTTACGATTTCTGACCAGGACTTGTCGGAGAGCCACTCAGGAGCGGGGTTGGGGTCGGGGTTGTCCAGAGTGATGCCACCGGTGAGGAGGAAGCGCCAGATGGTGTCGTCCACCTGGCCCTTGCCTTGCATGATGCCCACAGTGAGGAGCAAGGAGAAGAGCAGCTTGTCCTTCTCGAAGAGCGATCGGCACACGTTGTTATAGATGCTGATGGTGAAATGCTCCACAATGTTCTCGATGCGGGTGGCCAGGTCGTCGCTCTTCAAGCTCTGGGCGATGGACTGCAGGTAGAGGTTGATGAACCAGGTGAGCGAGTACTGGTACATGGGCTCTATGTTGGCCAGCTCCGAGATGCAGAAGAACAGGATGGACGAGTGCTCGGCCACAGGCCGGTAGCCCATGCGCGTGTCGTCAATCTCCTTCTCTGTGACACTAGCAATCTTCTGCTTCTCCGAGATCTCCTCAGACAGCACCTTGGAGGAAGACAGGACCTTGATGGCCGTTTCGTCTTCTAGGATGTTACCCTCTGAGGAAGACAGGATTTTGAGGATTTTATCCTCAATCTCCTTCAGCTGCTTGTTGTTGGCAGCACTCTCCAGGATCAGCTGGTTCTTCTTCTCTTCTAGTTCTGGTTTCTCCTTGGCGGCCATGATACCCAGAAGCTGGTCCTCCAAACCCAGTGGGGTGATCATGAAGTTGAGCAGGCAGACTTTAACCGCCACCTCGGGTAGGTAGTGAGGGCTTCTCAGGCTGGTGGTCATGTAGAAGAGGAAGTCTTTGGAGTACTCCACAATGTTCTCACCTAGCTTCATGTACTCCACACCTTGTTGTCTGAAGGTCTGTTTCAGCAGCACCGGTTCCAGTACTGCATCAAGTTCTTCTCCAACGTTCTCCAGCAAAACAGGGGTGCCGAACGCGATGGAATTCTCCAGTGTTCTCACATAGTTGCCGTCTGACAGCTTGATGACGGCCAGCTTGTTGGCCTTCTCCATGTTCTTGATCCACTTGTTGGCCTGACCCTGCGGGTCGATCATGAGGGGCCAGCGGCGTGAGTTGGACACAATGATTCCGTTGTCAGTGGAGAAGGAGTCGACGGGCAGGCCAGCGATCTGCCATGCCCGGATGGACACCTGGTTGCCCAGGGTGTTGCTGAGGGTGAAGTCCTCGGAGCATGGCACCTTCTTGGCCTGGCAGAGCAGATGCCACTCCCGCTGGCACTCCACACGGTAGTCCACGGTGAAGGCCCCCAAGTAGGACACGGTGCCGGAGGAGAGGAGCACGTCGCCTGTCAGGTTGGTGTACCTGATCCCCAGCAGCCGGGCAGCCTCCGTCCACCTGTCCTTCTCCCCACCCAGCCCTCCAATCAGTTGCTCTGCCCTGATCAACTTCTGGGAGCACAGCTCAATGTTTTCTTCCAGGTCTTTCTTCTTGTTGCACATGGCCTCGAACGTGTTGTTCAGGTCCTGGAGCTTGTCCACCACCTCCTTCAGCTCAGCTCTCTTCACTGACAGCATCTGCATCTGCACCCCAAGCTCCTCCTCAGCCTCCTTCAGCTTCTCTATCTTGGGGGCCACCACTTTGGACACACGCTCGTACACCTCCATGGCCCGCACCCACTTACAAAGGCCCTCACAGGCAGAGGAGACGTTCTTGATGATGGAGGGCTGGAACTCGGGGTTGTCGATGAATTTGTCGCGGATCTTCTTGATGTTGGCGGCAGCGATGTTGTCTTTGTCATAGGCTTTGAGGTTCTCCAGGAATTTCATGTCTCCCAGGAGCTTCTTGGAGGGGCCCCAGAAGTCCTCAATCATCTTACCTGTAACACAAATAATCAAACATAGGAAAAACACAAAATTAAGCCCATGTTTTTTCAAACATATTTACAGAAAAGTATCTGCTTTCGTGCATAATTTCCTGTTTCATCTACAGTGCCTTGCGAAAGTATTCGGCCCCCTTGAACTTCTCGACCTTTTGCCACATTTCAGGCTTCAAACATAAAGATATAAAACTGTAATTTTGTTGTGAAGAATCAACAACAAGTGGGACACAATTATGAAGTGGAACGAAATTTATTGGATATTTCAAACTTTTTTAACAAATAAAAAACTGAAAAATTGGCCGTGCAAAATTATTCAGCCCCTTTACTTTCAGTGCAGCAAACTCTCTCCAGAAGTTCAGTGAGGATCTCTGAATGATCCAATGTTGACCTAAATGACTAATGATGATAAATAGAGTCCACCTGTGTGTAATCAAGTCTCCGTATAAATGCACCTGCTCTGTGATAGTCTCAGAGGTCCGTTTAAAGCGCAGAGAGCATCATGAAGAACAAGGAACACACCAGGCAGGTCCGAGATACTGTTGTGGAGAAGTTTAAAGCCGGATTTGGATACAAAAAGATTTCCCAAGCTTTAAACATCCCAAGGAGCACTGTGCAAGCGATAATATTGAAATGGAAGGAGTATCAGACCACTGCAAATCTATGAAGACCCGGCCGTCCCTCTAAACTTTCAGCTCATACAAGGAGAAGACTGATCAGAGATGCAGCCAAGAGGCCCATGATCACTCTGGATGAACTACAGAGATCTACAGCTGAGATGGGAGACTCTGTCCATAGGACAACAATCAGTCGTATACTGCACAAATCTGGCCTTTATGGAAGAGTGGCAAGAAGAAAGCCATTTCTTAAAGATATCCATAAAAAGTGTCGTTTAAAGTTTGCCACTAGCCACCTGGGAGACACACCAAACATGTGGAAGAAGGTGCTCTGGTCAGATTAAACCAAAATTGAACTTTTTGGCAACAATGCAAAACGTTATGTTTGGCGTAAAAGCAACACAGCTCATCACCCTGAACACAACATCCCCACTGTCAAACATGGTGGTGGCAGCATCATGGTTTGGGCCTGCTTTTCTTCAGCAGGGGCAGGGAAGATGGTTAAAATTTATGGGAAGATGGATGGAGCCAAATACAGGACCATTCTGGAAGAAAACCTGATGGAGTCTGCAAAAGACCTGAGACTGGGACGGAGATTTGTCTTCCAACAAGACAATGATCCAAAACATAAAGCAAAATCTACAATGGAATGGTTCACAAATAAACATATCCAGGTGTTAGAATGGCCAAGTCAAAGTCCAGACCTGAATCCAATCGAGAATCTGTGGAAAGAACTGAAAACTGCTGTTCACAAACGCTCTCCATCCAACCTCACTGAGCTCGAGCTGTTTTGCAAGGAGGAATGGGCAAAAATTTCAGTCTCTCGATGTGCAAAACTGATAGAGACATACCCCAAGCGACTTACAGCTGTAATCGCAGCAAAAGGTGGCGCTACAAAGTATTAACTTAAGGGGGCTGAATAATTTTGCACGGCCAATTTTTCAGTTTTTTATTTGTTAAAAAAGTTTGAAATATCCAATAAATTTCGTTCCACTTCATAATTGTGTCCCACTTGTTGTTGACTCTTCACAACAAAATTACAGTTTTATATCTTTATGTTTGAAGCCTGAAATGTGGCAAAAGGTCAAAAAGTTCAAGGGGGCCGAATACTTTCGCAAGGCACTGTATGTAATTTAATATTACATAAATGATCAGTTTGATGATAAACACTTAAACTAGGCCCATACAGTACATTACAATTTGATTATACAATAACAGTGTCTTCTTTACAGTGCAATGAGTGCTTACCTGAGCCACCAGGATCGGGCTTCCTCTCTGGCTTGATGCCTTTCATGATGCAGATGGACTCCATGACCAGTTTGACCAGACCTGGAGGGTTCGACATGGACTTGACCACTGTGATGTCTGAGGGTTTCAGGGTGTCCAGGGCTGACAAGGCAGCCTCAAGGGCAGGCATAGCCTCCGCCAGGTCACCCTCACACTCATCCTGAACACAAACAGCAGGCAGTCACTCACTTTTAATATAGAAACTACTGTCATATGTCAACATTTTCTTCCTTACTAGCAGTTCTAACATTACAGATACCGAGCTAATTGTAATTGGAACGTGCAACGCCAAATATGTAATTTACAGTATATCGTCTTTATAATTCTAGTGTGAGTCGATCTGAATGATACAAGGTGTTGTAAAGTGACAGTGTAGACGTACCTTTATAGCTTTGGCTGCTGCAGCAGCGTCGTTGGCCACCTTCTCGTCTGCCAACACCAGCTCTTTCTTAGCATCCACGACTACCGTCTCCTTCTCAATGTTGACCATCATCTTATCTGTCTCAGCTGATGTCTGGATCAGCTCTGGCTGCAGGGCGGTCAGCTCCTCCTGCATTATCGACACCTGTGGAGCCAACATGGAGTGGAGTCATTCAGATGGAAGGGGCAACGTGCTTAAGGCTTGTAACATAATGTTAGTCAATTTAGGGACTTTACAATGTGAGTTTTTGCTCTTTGTGTTGATTAACTAGGCCTTATTGTACATTAAAGGGTTAAAGCTGCAATATGTAACTTATTCACATAGAAATGTGAGTTATAGATCTGTAATTCTCATCAAACGCAAGTCTCTAAGAAGCGATATCTGTTCTATGTGTGTTATTTCTATGCTGCCCGTTCTTAAGTTTTGTTTAAACATATTTTACTTTTGGTTTTGTACACCAGCTTCAAAACAGCTGAAAATACAATATATTTGGTTATGGAAAATACATTTCACAGTGTTTAGATGGTACAATGATTCTCTACTCTATACTTGTTTTGTCACATAAACAGAAATTCACATTTTAGCAACAATGAAATGGCGGACCAATTTCTGCACAGTGCATCTTTAAGACGTGATGATGGGATACCGAGGCCTCATAATTCTCACAATGGGGATTGTTCCGCCAATCACATGTCAAAATAGGCCATAGTTGTCTGTTAACTCTGTACCAAAGCATTGTAACTCAGCAAATAGAAATGGGACTTATGTAAGTAGACTTAGTTCAATAAACTATCCTACCTGAGATGCAGCAAAGTACAGTTTCTCCAGACCCACAATGTAGCGGTTTCTCTGAGTGTCCACCTCACTCCTCTTGGAGTTGAGCAGGACCTTGTATGTGAGAATGAGCTCCAGGTACGACGTGGGCGTCACATAGTTGTGTCTCCTGAGTTGAGAGAAGTACCTCTCGGACAAACCTCCCACGCTCTCCTGGAAGGTTTTACACATCTCCACCACACTGAGAGACACACAAATCACTGACTTGGTAAAACAAATCCATGAAATGGGAGGGGAGTTGTGACTGTTAAACGATGTCCCTTTCTGTCACAATAAATTGACAAGGGTCAAGCTCATGTACATTTTCATTAAGTGTGTGGTCATGAATTTGCAGAAACCTGAAGAGAAATTGAATATTAAGTACCTAGTCTGTTGACTATTAGATAGTCCAGTAGCCTACCATAGATTACTAGCAGCCTAGCAGCTAATAGCTATTTCGTAGCTTGTAGCTAAATCTACAGAGGGAGACACACTAGCTGGATGTTATGAGTGGATCAGTTTCTTACTGTAGCCTGATGTTGTCCTCCAGCTCCACGTCCTCCAGGAACTTGTTGGCCACCATCTCCAGGGCGTCTTTAGGCCAGGCCTGGAACCAGTCGATGGTGCAACAGTTGATGAGGGAGGGGAACATCCTCAACCGGTTTCGGAAGGCGTCCCCAATTGGGCTCATTGCTATTCCAAAGACAAACACCATCACTGTTTAGACATGAAGACTCTTAAATCAAGTTAACTCTAATGTGGGATTGAAATCATCACAATTACCAGTAAGGAGATTAAGTATGGGGGGTAACCTGGTAATAATACTAAATGTATGAAATGTTGAAGGTACCCACCGAGCACAATGTGAAGGTTTGCCTTGACACGCTCGATGAAGAAGTTGTACATGGAGAGTGGTGTGGCGTCGATCTTCTTGCCCTCCACGCGTGCGATGCCCTGTACCTTGTCAATGATGTCGGCGCGCTCGTCGGCTGGGAAGATGTTGGGCACGTCGCCTGTGTTGAGCAGCATGTTGATGTCCTCCACAAAGGCCTCGTCCTTGATCTGGCTGTCATTGAACAGGAACACCATGTTCTTGCCCTGCAGGCCTGCCTTCAGCATCAACCGCTTTAGGTCGTCGCGCCACTCCGACACTCCGTAGTTCTTGGTGAATAAATTAATGAATTGGACTCATGGACTTATTTCCAGACTTTCATGGACTTTATCAGACGGGTAAAAGAATGGGTAGGACTGACTGTACTTTGGTCACTAAAGGCGCTTAACATACAATCCAAATGGGAATACATATAATACATACAATATACAAATGCAAACCATCATCAAGACTACACAAGATACGTAGCCTAATTAGCATGACCTCGAAAGTCGAAGAAAACCCTCACAGTTACCCGTGAGTACTTCTCAGAACCTTCTTTCAAACCCTCCCGCTGGCCCTGGGATTTAGAGACAAACTTTGTGACTCATTACAGCTGAGGTAGGCTACCAACCCCCAACCTGTGTCTACTGTCCTGCTGCAGAAGGCCACTTCACACCTATGTGTTCAGGACCAGGTTGCCAGGGAACAGTCAGCTGACCCGGTCAGCCAATCAGTGGTCCAGCCTCGGGTTGCCACCAAAAGCGATGCCACGATGGGCATCCCTTCACACACCCAGGCCGGCACCAACCCGGCCTCCACAACTCCTGTCGCCAGTCCTTGACCAGAGCCACGCCCAGTCCCATCCAATGTGCTCCAGTCAGCCAACCCAACGACAGAGGTTCAGCCAGACCAGAGACTGCGAGTGCCCGAGCCTGTCCCGTGACGGCTACCGAGGCCCAAGTTGTTCCAGAAGCAGGCCGAGCTCCCCTCGACACCCCAGCTGGTGCCAATACGAGCAGCATCTGAGCAAGACAAGCCGCTGCCAGTGTTGCAGCCTGCCGTGTGGCCAACAGAGCTCAAGGAAGTCGAGACGTTGCCAGAGCTGCAGCTCAACCAGCAACCACCAGCACTCAAGCCTACTCTACCTCTACCTGCATACTGCCAGTCGGATCTGCAGCCACCGGTGCCTGAGTCATTACCACAACTGAAACCTGAGGACACACTCCTGCTAGTGTCTCTCCTGGACCAGCCATCACCGGACTCAACTCCAGTGCTGGTCCCTACACTCCCTGCTGCCCTTGCAGACCTGCTTGGCCTGGACCTGACGCCCAAGCCGACTCGTCAGACAGAGTCCCAGTCGACGTCCCATCCAGCACTAGAACCTCCAGCACCATGTCCTCTGGACCTGCAGTCAGCTGACCTGACACACTATCTGGTCCCAGTTTCCACTGCCGTTCTCGAGAACCAGTTAAGCCCTGAACTGGGCGCATCGCCAGACCCAGCGCTGGGTCCGCTACCCGGCCCTGTCCAGGACCCACTGGCCGACTCAGCTCCAGTCCTGGGTCTGCCATCTATTCTTGTCCCAGAACCAACACCATCATCTAACCCAGCGCCAGTCCTGCCACTATGGCTCTCATCGGCCCATGTGGGCAGAAAACGCCACTGCCAGACCCACAACCAGCACTGGGTCTGAGGCTCCATACCACCCTCAGGACACCGCCTAATTCGGCGCCAACCCTGGATCTACCGCCTGGACCAGATCTAGGCCTTCCTCTCGGTCCGGAACTGGATACACATCCTGTCCCCTTGGGAGAGCCACCACCCAACCAGCACTCTCTCCCCTGAAGATACCTGGCCCGCCTCGGTGGGCTGATCTCCTCCACCAGCCTGGACACCTCCAGCAGCACGGGCATGGACCACCCTGACTCCTGCTAGACAGCCCAGCCTCACAGACCCTGTGAGCACCTTGTCCCTCACTGCCCGCTCCATCGATTCCACTGAAAGGGTGGCGACATTTTGGGGCGGCTGTAGAAAACCGTTACTGGCCCTGGGACTTTGTGACTTCTTATTTTGTGACTTCTTACAGCTGAGGTAGGCTACCAACCCCTCGACCTCAGCCTGAGTCTTTTGTCCTGCTGCAGAAGGCCCCTTCACACCTATGTGTTAGGGACCAGGTTGCCAGGGAACAGAGTCAGCTGACCCAGCCAGCCAATCAGTGCCTAGCCTGGGGTTGGACTCTTTAGTTGTTTCCAGGAGGGCAGGTTGAGACAACCTCTAAACTCTTGTCCTCCACCCCAACTCACATCTGGAACCTTTCCAAATGGAAAATCCTTCTTCTGGACTCAATGACTGGTGTTTAGAGCGTTGTTGACCATTAACCACTATCACTACCACTACCACCTCCTCTGTAAGGTTGTGTGTCTGTTTGGTGTGGCAATAAAGTGTGGATTGTATCCCTGTCTCCTGCTGGTCATTATCAGTCCTCTTACCTATATATTTAAACCGGCACCTCTATCGGAGACCAGCATATGGTGGCGCTATTTTTCACTAAGCTACATTCATTAACCTTCAGAGTTTTCTTTATCCGGTTACCTTGGTTAGCTCAATCTGGAAGAGGTCGTAATCGTTGATGAAGGTGCCCAGCTTGGTGGCGCTCTGCCGTCCTGAGCCCCCGATGCCCACCAGGAGAAGATGCCCGTTGTCCTGCTTGAGCACACGGCAGATACGCGAGATGTGCTCGATGGCAAACTTGAACATGACGAGGGACATGGGTGCCTTGCTGATGTTGTTGAACTCATCCAGGTAGTAGTCCATGACGTTGGTCAGAACGTGCAGGTCGGTGATCTCATCGTAGGCCTTGGCGTCCGAGTCGGGCTTGGCGTAGTCTCCGAAGAACAGGCTGCGGATCGTCTCATCCACAACCTTGCCGCTAGGCGTCAGGTGGGTCAGCAGCTACATACAACAGGGGACAGTAGAATGGATTTAGAGTTAATAACATGTGCATTGCTCTTGAACTAGTAACCATCAGACGAAGTTCAATTCAGTCCCTTAAAATAAATCCCACATACACTAACGCAGAAGCCTGACAGAAGAAACATGGTAAATCTTTGAAAGACAATGACCATCCAACAATGAAGAACTGTGAATGAATAAAAAGTGTAATGTGGAACTTACCTTATCCATGCTCTGCTTGAAGTAGCCGGAGGTTCTCTCCTTGACAATGTTGAAGAATGTCTCTCTGTCCTCGTTGTCGATGAGGCGGTCGTAGAACACACGGTAGACCTCATGGATCCACAGGCGGATCAGCTTGTCTCCCTCCTGCTCACACAGAAACAGATCATACATAAATGAATATAAAACGTTTAGAATCTCCATACATTTGTATTTTTATAAGGTAAAGTATTTAGTAAAAAATGTATATAGAAGTTGTATAAACGTTATGAGCTGTTGTCGTCTGGCCTTGCCTGGAGGTGCGTGGGTGGGCTGAGCAGCACCCCACGGATCACCCTGGCAAAGTCCCTGAGGTTGAAGATGTAGTGGGACTTGGAGGGAGTGGGCAGGAAACTCTCCATGGCATCCTGATAGACAGCCATGGTGGCTTGCACCATGATCTTCCCCAGTCTGGACACACAGACAACATACAGTGCATTCGTAAAGTATTCAGACCACTTGACTTTTTCCACATTTTGTAATGTTATTCCCTTATTATAAAATGTATTAAATTGCTTTCTTCCCCCTCATCAATCTACACACAATACCCCATAATGACAAAGCAAAAACTCTGGCTCTGGCTGGGCCACTCAAGGACATTCAGAGACTTGTCCCGAAGCCACTCCTGCGTTGTCGTGGCTGTGTGCTTAGGGTCGTTGTCCTGTTAGGATGTGAACCTTCGCACCAGTCTGAGGTCCTAAGCACTCTGGAGCAGGTTTTCATCAAGGATCTCTCTGTAATTTTCCCTCGATCCTGACTGGTCTCCCAGTCCCTGCCGCTGAAAAACATCCCCACAGCATGATGCTGCCACCAAAATGTTTCACCGTAGGGATGGTGCCAGGTTTCCCCCCGACGTGACGCTTGGCATTCGAGCCAAAGAGTTCAATCTTGGTTTCATCAGACCAGAGAATCTTGTTTCTCATGTTCTTAGAGTCCTTTAGGAGCCTTTTGGCAAACTCCAAGCGGGCTGTCATGTGCCTTTTACTGAGAAGTGTCTTCAGTCTGGCCACTCTACCATAAAGGCCTGATTGGTGGAGTGCTGCAGAGAGGGTTGTCCTTCTGGAAGATCCTCCCATCTCCACAGAGGAAATCTGGAGCTCTATCAGAGTGACCATCGGGTTCTTGGTCACCTCCCTGACCAAGGCCTTTCTCCCTCGATTGCTCAGTTTAGCCGGGCGGCCAGTTCAAGGAAGAGTCTTGGTGGTTCAAAACTTCTTCCATTTAAGAATGATGGAGGCCACTGTGTTCTTGGGGACCTTCAAAGCTGCAGAAATGTTTTGGTACCCTTCCCCTGATCTGTTCCTCGACACAATCCTATCTCGGCGCTCTACGGACAATTCATTCGACCGCATGGCTTGGTTTTTGCTCTGACATGCACTGTCAACTGTGTGACCTTTATATAGACAGGTGTGTGCCTTTCTAAATCATGTCCAATCAATTGAATTTACCACAGTTGGACTCCAATCAAGTTGTAGAAACATCTCAAGACTGATCAATAGAAACAGGATGCACCTGGGCTCAATTTGAAGTTTCATAGCAAAGGGTCTGAATACTTATGTAAACAAGTTATTTCTTTTTTTTTTTTTAAATCTACAAACCTGTTTTCGCTTTGTCATTATGGGGTATTGTGTGTAGATTGATGAGTAATTCATTTGATTTAATCCATTTTAGAATAAGACTAACGTAACAAAATGTATAAACAGTAAAACGGTCTGAATATTTTCCGAATGCACTGTAAGTCAGAGGTCAGAATGTATCCCATTGAGTGAGATGATCCATTGGTCCCACATATAGGCTCTCTCTGTCCTTTCCTCAACAACAGAGATTGTTGGTTCCATAAATTGTTGGTTACAAGCCTTTTAGGGGCTGTTTTAATTGAACAGATATCATTTTCATTTCATTCGTTTAACAGATATTAATTCATGTCTCTGTTCATCACCAAGTTCATCACTCTAAAACATAAATGGGCCTTAGAACTGCATAGCCTCTCAATTGTAGGTTAGAATACCTTTTAGACATCTCACCTATAGAAAGCAGCATCAAATCCCTTGCCAAAATGCCAGTCGGTAATGGAGGTGAATATCTTGCTCAGCGTCTCATGGTCAAAGGAGTCGATAGAAACAATATTCAAATGACGAGTGAAGCGGCCTATGATTTAAAAGAGAAACTAACTGGTAAACGTTTACAACAAAATGATATGCACCTTGAGAAAACCTACCTACTTGAAAGGTAAAACAATTTATGCATACCAAATCCCTGAAGCAAAGGGTCTTGTTCAGTACGATCGAAACGTGAGAAAATGTTTTAAAATGGAGAGCTAATACCACAACTTTTTCAATAAGAAACACAAATTGATGTGCCTTACTGAACACGACCCAGTACTGAAGGGCAAAGAAAGAGTACCTGTAATGTCATTCCTCCCCCCACCAGGGGGGCCCATAGCGGATACGAACAGAATGTCCACAAGGTCAATCCTAGAGGTGTCCTTCTTGTCGTACCAGTGGTAGTGGTCGATCCACTGCCTCAGCAGCTCGATGGGTGGCTGGGCGCCGTAGATCTCCTTGGCAGGCATGTTGAGGTCATCTGATAGATCAAAGGTCATTAGGATGAATCTCAACTGTATTTCCTTGATTACTCACATCCTCTCTCCTCACCCACTTTTTAAAATGTATTGGAGAAGAAAATTCAAGGTTCCTCCCCTCTGACCTTCTTCAACAATGCGTTTTGAGCATGGGAGAACGACTGCCCCCTCTCATTAAAACCACACAGTTCAAAGCTGACCGTGGTACTGCAGGCATTGTTTGCAGAAAACAGGATCCCCCATTATAGTGAATGGGAAAATAACAATCTTCGTGGATAATCTTTGTGTAAATAAATGAACAATTCTAAGACAATCATGGTACCAACAATTGCTTCTATTACACCAGATGTATGTCCTTGAACCACACACAGAAGAAGTTCTAAGGATAATTTAGTTGCTAATTGCAGCCTGCAGTACCTTGGTCGGCACTCGACTTGAAATACTCAATGAGAGGGCGCAGGACTAAGCTAGCCTGCAATGTCACTTCCTGTAATAGCTCAAACTGCGCATGTTATCTATCCATGAGATGCCATCTTAACCAACTTTTTTGGCTTCAAATGCGCTATTGAGTCTTTATATAGAAATGAATGGTGTCACGTGATCAATGGCTTTGTCCATTCATATACAGTAATTGGTTTTGAGGAGGGGAGGAGAGAGGACGTGAGGAACCAAGGAACTGAGGATTCATACACTCTTTGAGGTGAAATGGTAGGGGAGACACTGGCTGTGTCCAAAACGGCACCCTATTTCCTATTTCTTTTGAGGGAAAAAAATGGTGCACTATATAGGGAATAGGGGGCCATGTCAGACGCACCTGTGTTAAGCATTGAGTAGCATGGACACAGTAACGTGCTCCACTGAGTGCCCTACTCATTCCTTACCCACGTAGACCACACACTTCTTTCCCATGGGTGGCCCGAACACGCCCTTCCTCCGGCGGTCCAGCTTGCCCATGATGATGTCCTGGGTCTGGTTGGCTGAGGTGCGTGCCGAGAAGTTGATGCAGTTGGGTGTGTAGCGCTCCTTAGGAAGCTTGAGCAGAAAGCTGTTGTTGATGACTGACTTGCCCGTGCCGGTGGGCCCCACGAACAGCATGGGCACCTCGTGGGCCAGGTAGGTCTGCAGGAAGAACAGCTGACGGGCTGTCTCCATGGTGGGGATGATCAGGTCTGACACCTAATAGGGGGAATAGAGAGAGAGAGAGAGAAGGGGAATTTTAGTTAAAGAGCATGACAACCTGGTTACTCCCATTTGAACCCCTCCAATCACTAGTAAACTGACAAGGAGAAGAGAGATTTTACAGAACATGGCCACCCAGTTACAGCTCCATTTGACCCTGTCAAGCAGTCACACTCTCAGGTAAACAACTGACATTGGCTCCAGCGGCAATAGTGGACTCCTCCTTGGTGATGGAATCAGTCCATGTATTCCACTGCCCTGTGCCCTGCTTGTGGAAGTAGTAGTCATAGATGGTGCCTACAGAGGAGGGAAAAATATGACTAATTGTACCTTTGATTCTTTCACTTGCTCAATACAATAATTAATCAATCAAACGTTATTATATAGCACATTTCTTACAACAAATGCATTTCAAGGTGCTTAACAAATAAAATAATACAACGTGAAGAAGATAAAACCAAAAACGTTTCTGTGCAAATGTAAAATCAAGATAGACCGATAAAATTATGAGATAAATTGAAATAGTAAAACAATAGTAAGATAACCGTGGATACGAGAGACTAACGCAGCAATAAATAAAAGGCGATAAAATAAGATACTTAGAAAGGGATGAATTAAATCAAGTAGATCATATGCCTAAGAGAACTAAAATCTCCCTGGGTAAAAGCACGGCTAAAAAGTTATGTCTTAAGCAGCAATGGCTGACTGTTGTCAGGTATGGTTGTCAGTCACAGCACAACTCATTGATAGGGTCATGTCACCTCTCTCAGGGAAAACGTTGTTCTTGGTCAGTTTGACACTTTTGGGCCGGGGGTGGTTGTCATCCATGCCCATGATCAGGTTCCTGTAGAAGGCGTCAAACTTATTGCGGCTGTCCCCGTTGATGGTCCCGCCCACGCTCCACACCACAGCGAATAGGAACAGGCCCTGCAGCCACATGGTCACCTGCTGACTGGACATGGGCTCCGTGCCATCGGCCCCCGATGAAGCGATGTCGTCTGGTGAAGCAGTACATGCGCAGCAACACACACAAAGGAACGCAGTCACGCACATACATACAGTACATGCAGTCAAGGTCATCAATCAATAAGAAAGGTCTTCTAAACCGTCTCCAGACAGATATAACACAGTTTATGTTTGGACTTCATAGTTCGGACATTGTATCATGAAACAGCTGTGTGTTGGCTGACCTAGGAGACAGGTGTAGAGCCTCATCAGGCTGTAAGCCAGGTGGATGGGGGATGTCGACACCAGGAAACGACACTCTCTGGAGATGAAGTCCAGACAGGGCTGGACCAGCCAGTTGAACATGTCTACAATCTGCAGAAAGACACGAGATGGTGTGTCACACATAATACAATGGAAAGGGGATACCTAGTCAGTTGCACAACTAAATGCATTCAACCAAAATGTGTCTTATAACCCAGTGGACAAAGCGTGGTACAAGTCATTGATTATACTGTATGGGGATAATTATATAGGAATATTCAAATTGACCTTCCTTAAGTAAAACAAAAAAGAAAACAGTGTTTTTTTTATGTGTCTGTTCTCACCAGGTCTCTATGTTCAGTGCTCAGGCTCTCAGGCAAGGTGTCCATGTAGGAGTCTCTGAGAGGGGCCCAGCCTAACTGGTGAGGCTCCATGTAGATCATACCACATCTGAAGATATAAGGACAGTCAGCCAGCCATGTACAATTCATTAAGGGGCAAATCCTAACTTCCACCTAAGTCAAATTTTCACTTCGCTTTCCATTGACATTAATGGATGACTAAGTGAACATTCAAGTTAAGTGGAAGTTAAGATCCACCCCTAAAAGCAGAACAATAATTTCTTCATCAAAGTATCAACAACCAGCAACCAACTTGCTATACTACCACTGGTTGACTCAACAACCAACCAGAACGGTTTGCTCCTTTCTTCCAGTCACAAAATACAGTAAGCCACAACATATTGAATTTGAGGACACTACTTCTCGAAAACCCCTACCCCCACTCACCTGCTGACCGTAGCTGGGGAGGCCTGCTCCAGGTCAGCCGTCTCAAAGATCAGACTCATCTTAGCGCTCATCTGGATGATCTCGCCACTCATCAGACACAGCTACAGAGAACAAAGTACAAAACCTACCTTAGTGTTTGGCACTAGACAAACAGGGCACTCGTTATTTAATCAATGGACACTGTACTACTGTCCAAAGAGGGCAAATCATGGTTAAAGGTGACTTGTAGTCACTGGAAGAAGTAAAAAGAAAACTCAATTTACTCAAAGCCGACATGCTTACAGTAGTTGTTATACGCACGTATGCGCCTGTATAACTTCATATTATAAAGCTTATATGTTATGTGTCTCTATAACCAGATTTCCATCCAACCTTTTTATGAAAGTAAAGTACATGTCAGATACATTTTTTTTAATAGAAACAGCGACTTTGTCGGTAAATTTTTCCAAATGTCGACAAAACAAAATACGCCAGACAAGGTGGGATATTTTTGTGTCGATAAAATTAATAATGCGAGAAATGGCGGTGGAAACGCTTATATGCGCAAATATTGATATAATAACCATCATACAGAAGTAAACTTGGGGTCACAATACGACTCGGGAAAGCATGCAGTTTATTAGGCTACAGATGAAATAAGTTATGATGAACTTCACAGGGTGGTGAAAGTGCAAGGTGATGAGCTTGATGCTCCTTTCCAATAAATATTGAGGGTCGTATTCTGATGACTTTAAGATCGATGCTTGGCCTTTTATCCCCAATAAGTCAATTTGATGGAAAAACATCTCTGGTGGGAAAATCTTTTTTGTAGATTTTAGAATATTTGCATGAAAATCTGTTGCCAATTGAATGGAAACCTAGTTTATGAAGCTAACTCCTTACCTTCTTGTTGTCGTCCAGCACGGTGTTCATGTTCTCGATCCACACCGCGTCGATGGGCCCGTCGAAGAGGATCCACTGGCGGTCGTCCGAGGAGGAGACGGCCTGCTCCCTGAAGGAGACGGCCAGCACCCCGTCTGACCACTCGTGGCTGACCGGGTCGAAGCAACCATACAGCTGGCCCATGGTGATGGCCTTGGGGTTGATGATCCGGTAGTCGACCGCAAACTCCTCCATCAGACCAGCTGGGGGTAAAGAGGATGGAAACATGGCGACCATAAAAATAGAATATAAAGTGTGAATCATATTTTGGTGCAATTTGTTTGTTGTTGCCAAAACTGACGCTACTTATGGCTTGATAATGTGGACTTTCGATGTCATAAAGTTGTTGTCTGGTAGGACTGACCTTCAAACAGATCACCCAGGGCCCCAGCCAGGACTTTATAGGCAGAGGTCTTCCCACCCAGAGGGTCTCCCACGATCATGAAACCGTGACGCACCAGCATCATATCATACACCTATCAACACGAAAGAACCAAAGGGAGAACAGCATTACAGCATTGATTACAGCATTGATCCTTATTCAACCACAATGTCTTCGATTTAATAGGTGAGGTTGAGGCATCAGTGTCACTGAGAAGGACAGAGAAATGCTGCCATTTTGTTTTTGGATGACCTGGATGATTTTGCCGATGAACCAGGGCACGGGCTGGAGCTGGAGCTTGGTGATGTTGTCATTCAGGGCCTGCATGAGAAGATCGTAGTCTGGTTTGGGAAGGACCACCCCAGGGAAGAGATCCGATATGATACCCTATGGATACAATTCAAACGTACAGTCATGTGTGAAAGACAGAGATACGACAGTTTAAATGTGCACTAACAGAAAGCTTTGACAGAATTTGCTTCTGTGGAGAAGCATAAAATTACTCAGTTTGTAATGATGACATTGGTGCATGGGTGCATAGTGTTACCTAGTGTTGATTTTTCAGTGTAACATTTCTACTGTTAATTCCGGAGTGAAATTAGCACTGTAAATGTTAATTAACACTTATTGGTGTAAATGAACCCCAGTGTTGGTTTTAATAACAAGAGTTAAACTAAAACCACACCCATCATTATCAGATTTCCCAGCATGCTCTTATTGCAGGTGTATTTTTAGAATTGTTTATTTCAATATCTATGTTTTTGCATGGTTGATTAACTTTTTATTTAACCAGGCAAGTCAGTTATGAACAAATTCTTATTTACAATGACAACCTAGGAACAGTGGGTTAACTGCTTTGTTCAGGGGCAGAATGACAGATTTTTAGCTTGTTAGCTCGAGGATTCGATCTAGCAACCTTTCGGTTACTAGCCCAATGCTCTAACCACTAGGCTACCTGCTGTATGCTACTCAAATATAAATAACATATATTTTTCCATACTAATCCAATCTGTTACTTGGACGTGTTGCACCCGTTACTGAAATGGTTGTTCCAGTTAAGATGCTTTAGGTAATCTCATATCTTATTCTTCTCAAATCTGGCAGTCATTCTAAATGCAAGTTGTAGGTGAATACAAATATTTGAGATCCCCACTCTGGCTGGATTCTAATAGGAATTACACATCACGTTGCTAGCCAGCATAATGTGGCTTTATGTGGCCTGTAAACAATGAGTTTGAGGCAACTGTATTAAGGTAAAACTAGGCGCTCAAAATAAGGCCTTATGAAATATTTATTGTAATAATAAAATTTTAATGATAACATATTTGCTTAGGATCTCATCTGGTAAAGGCCACAGGACTGAACATTACATTACATGAATGAATGCAACCACCATTTCTCTCTCACTAACAAATACAGTCATGGGTGGTAACTCATCACTCGAAAGGCACACTGGGAAATGCAAAGTGGTAATTTAACACTGAAAAGTGTGGACCCATATGGACACTGGAACTGTGTTAAATTTAACTCTCAGTGTTGATTTAACACTGGAGAATTTGCTGTGTGACAATGATGGCATTGGTTACCTAGATAGAGAAATTATGTAAAAAAACAGCCTGATAAGATATACAAAATCAGGGTATACCAAATCAGTGTGACAAAGCTGAATAATGCTGAAACATAAGCAACATTACTTGAAACAGAGGCACATCCTGGGCCAGAAACTTGGCCATGTTGACGTCCATCAGTGCCCTGAGCAGCAGAACACTCTCGTTCTCCTTCGGGTACTTCAGTTTTAGGTTCCCCGCGGCAGTCAGGACTGATTTCACGGCGCGCATACCATAGTCGTAGTGATGCTGCGAGGACAGCTGCTCTGAACACAGGCGGTAGGTTGCCACAATCTTCCCGGCAAGACTGATAGGAACACCAAGAAAGTTTAGTTTTTTTGAGTCAACGTGAGAAGTTAGAGAACTATGTATGACAAGACAACCACAATAGATGAGTTATATGTCAGTATGATTCATACCTACGAGACTCGATAAAGCCCACAGAGTAAAGTGAGATCTCACCAATGAGACCATAGTCAGGCACCATCATGGCCACCGTACGGAAAAGAACCTGCAAGAGAAGATTGATAGCTCCACACTCCCAATCTCATTGTTTTTCTTGCAATAAACCTAATGCAAAACTAGTTGAACTATACAATGTCAATTGTGACCTATCCCTTTTAAGTTTCAAATAACTACTGTTGATCCTATAGTCAGTGGTAGGTGTACTGTACCTTGAGGTTGTCTGGTAGCTCTGCTCTGCCTGCATAGCCAGGGTTCATGGTGATGAAGACGGAGCAGGTGGGATTGAGGGACAACTCGGTCCCCTCGAACATGAAGGTCTTCAGGTCCCTGGCGATGGCCTGCTGGATACTCAGCACCTGCTGGGCCACCACAGACAGCACCTCCACTTCGATTCGGTTGAACTCGTCGAAGCAGGCCCAAGCCCCGGATTGTGCCAGTCCTTTGAAGAACTTACTCATGGCCTTGTAGTCCAGGCCGTCAGAGCAGTTGAACACCACACACTGAGAGAAGCAAAGAACAAGACATAACAAATCAAATTGTAGTGAATGAATGCAATTAAATATGATACCTGAAGACTGAACAAACTTTGGGTGAAAAGTTAAGACAGTAATGCATTAGTAGGGTTCTCGAGTGACGCAGTGGTCTAAGGCACTGCATCTTAGTGCTTGAGGTATGCTTGAGGCTGGTATGAATCCAGGCTGTATCACAACCGGCCGTGATTGGGTGGCACACAATTGGCCCAGCGTCATCCAGGTTTGGCCGGTGTAGGCCTTCATTGTATATAAGAATGTTCTTAACATATTAGAGACTCAACAAAGCTCCACCAAATCAAGGTCATGGAGAGAATTCTGTTGGAGGAATGTTATACGTTTCTTCATAACACCTAAACTGAAATCAAAACAGACTGGCTCCCTAGACCCTTGTTGGAGGGAATGCGGTCTATTGAGGTTGGATCACTCTCATATCTTTTGGACTTGCCCCACAATCTAAACTTACTGGGGAGAAATAAGATCTAACATTGGAAAAATAATGGGATTTGACATAGAACAAACATTCATTTCTTTGTACTTGGGTGAAATACCTGATAACTTAGACAATAGAGAAAAGTACCTCTTGAAGGTCCTACTGGCAGCCAGTAAAAAGGCTATCACTAGGAAATGGCTACAAAAAGACCCTCCCACAGTGACACAATGGATAGACATTGTAAAAGAAATACACCACATGGAGCGTATGACCTTTGCTTTAAGAACACAAGAGGAGAGAGGTCAGGAATACTGGGAAAAAGGGGTTTCGTACTTGAAAAAGGTCTAATTCAAAGATGTCAATGTAACTAATATGATGAAGGTATGACGTGCACTGTAACTGCCAGATCTTTTTTGTTGTTATTTTTTAAAAACTTTATTTGTACTTTCTTTGTGTTCCTATAATAAAAACAAATTATATAAAAAAAGAATGTTCTTAACTGACTTGCCTAGTTAAATAAAGGTTAAACAATACAAAAATGATCATGTACCTGCTTAGCCAGAGCTTTGGCCAGATCCTTGGTGGTCTCAGTCTTGCCTGTCCCTGCAGGGCCCTCGGGGGCTCCTCCCAGGTTCAGCTTCAGGGCACCCATCAGTGTCCTATGGGAACATGTAACATGCAACCTCCAATATGACATGACTGTTCTCTTTTCATAGACAGAGTACCTTTCAAATCCATATGGAATAAAGTTATGTCCAGCAACTGTGCCCATGTATGTATCATTGCATTATACCCATGGTCATTACTATGTTAGTGGTAAGTCAACCAAGTCGGGGTTACAGTTGATGACTGACCTATAGCAGCGGTCAGTGAGTGGGGTGATGACCAGACGGCCGGAGTTGCCCAGGTACTCGTAGCCGTACTTGACAGTGGTGGTAATCATACGCAGGCGCACATCTCCGTCCTCCCAGAAGTACCTCAGCTGACTGATCCAGGAGAAGTCATTCAGGGAGGAGATACGGTCCTCAGCCAGTTTAGCTACCACGTCCCGAGCTGGGAGAGAGAGGAGAGAGTGTGTGAGTGAGAAAAAGTGTGTGTGTGAGAGATTTGGCACAGACTTCCTCTGGGGTGAACTCAGAAGAAGAAGAAGAACTAATATAAAGGAAAAAGTGGGACATACCGTGGACATCAATGACTGTGAGAGATCCTAAGGTCATTCTGGCCCCTCCATTCAGCTTCCCACGCACCAGCTCCACAATGTCAGCTATTTGGGCATTGCTCTTATCCACATAGGCCTTAGAATGGATCAACACATACAGTACCAGTCAATAGTTTGGACACACCCACTCATTCAAGGGTTTTTCTTTATTTTTACTATTTTCTACATTGTAAAATAATAGTGAACACATCACAACTATGAAATAACACATATGGAATAATGTAGTAACCAAAAAAGTGTTAAACAAATCAAAATATATTTTATATTTGAGATTCTTCAAAGTAGCCACCCTTTGCCTTGATGACAGCTTTGCACACTCTTGGCAGTCTTTGGTCTGATGAGTCCAAATTTTAGATTTTTGGTTCCAAACGCTGTGTCTTTGTGAGACGCAGAGTAGGTGAACGGATGATCTCCGCATGTGTGGTTCCCACCGTGAAGCATGGAGGAGGTGTGATGGTGCTTTACTGGTGACATTGTCAGTTTTTATTTATATTTCAAGGTACACTTAACCAGCATGGCTACCACAGCATTCTGCAGCGATACGCCATCCCATCTGGTTTGCGCTTAGTGAGACTATAATTTGTTTTTCAACAGGACAATGATCCAAAACACACCTCCAGGCTGTGTAAGGGCTTTTTGACCAAGAAGGAGAGTGATGAAGTGCTGCATCAGATGACCTGTCCTCCACAATCCCCCGAACTCAACCCAATTGACATGTTTTGGGATGAGTTGGACAGCAGAGTGAAGGAAAAGCAGCCAACAAGTGCTCAGCATATGTGGGAACTCCTTCAAGACCGTTGGAAAAGCATTCCTCATGAAGCTGGTTGAGAAAATGCCAAGAGTGTGCAAAGCTGTTAATTAATTAGAGGGAAGTTGAAAGACAAGGGCGTTTGATCAGCAACTGGGACAAGTAGGCGGGGCTACATTAGGTGAATAAGGATGTAGAGTAATACCACTGAATTTCTAAACACAGAGGCGCAACATCGCAAGACTTCCAGGAACGCTTGCGAAGCAGACCAAGCAGGGGTTTGTGGTTAGAGAAGTCAATGAGAGAAGTGAAACATTCTTGCTTGGACTCCCGAGTGGCGCAGTGGTCTAAGGCACCGCATCTCAGTGCTTGAGGTGTCACTACAGACACCCTGGTTCGATTCCAGGCTGTATCACAACCGGCCGTGATTGGGAGTCCCATATGGTGGCGCACAATTGGCCCAGCGTCGTCCGGGTTTGGCCGGTGTAGGCCGTCATTGTAAATAAGAATTTGTTCTTAACTGACTTGCCGTGTTAAATAAAGGTTAAATCTAATTTTAAAAAGTAAGAAATGTACTTAATTTTCTCGAAATCTAAAGGCACAACCTAGATTGGACCCAATGTCTTAAGCAGTTGAACATGTTATTACTCCAACCTCATGAAAGTGACAAACTGACACGTTTTCATTTTTGCAACAAAAAAAACTTTACATCGAAGGTGTGCCTTTGATTTGACGGCCTGCACATGCGCAGTTCGACGCAAGACGACTGTTAGACCCGACGACGTGTTTCTGTGCATGAGCTTAGCTAGCCAACGTCGCCTTGACTTGCCTACAAGAGTGATCAGGGATTTCCAGAGGAGATGCAGTTTCTGCCTATCTTCATACTGTACTGTCTTTGGTAATGTTTTGTATTATGTGACTCACGTGGAGGGTATTGGTCTCGATGGCCTCAGAGACCTCACTGGTCCAGAAAATGGACGAGGCACAAATAACAACCTGACCAGGCCACTGCAACACCCACTTTTTCCTGGGGACCTGCAAAATAATCACGCGTAAAAAATAAATACATCAAAAATAATACATTTGAACTGTAATTGTCCAAAAACATTTCAATTGACATTTTTTTTATTTTCTAAATTGGATTTATGTCTTTACTGTACCTCGACATACTGGTCCACTCCTTTGTGGATGACATCTCTAACGCTGGTCATCATCATGCTTTCCACCTGCTGTAGCCACTTCTCCACCATGCCCTGCATGGGACCACACCACACAGTCACATCAGCGTGTGTGTGTGTGTGTGTGTGTGCCTGAATGCGTGTGTGTGTGTCCTACAATAGTACCTTAGCTTTGGCAGGGTAGAGCTTGGTGCTAAACGGCACTAACTCCTTCTCAGAGCTGATCATGCCAGTGATCTCCATGTCCTCGGTGAACTCCAGCTTGGCGATGCCCTCGAAGCACTTCTTCAGGTGGGGCTGGACACGCCTCGGGTCCTTTGTCTCTGACAGGATCTCCAGCAACTCATCGTTGGACAGGAAGAAGAACCTGTGGATTAGATTCAGTCAGAGGTGAGTCCGAGATGGCAGCCTATTCCCTATGTAGTGCACTATAAAGGGAATAAGGTGCTCTTTCAGACACATCCTCCGACTCATTGCATTTTGATTGGAGCATAAGCCATTCACTGTGATTGAATTGAGATGTACCAGTTAAATACTAAATCAGTTGACAGTTCTGACAGTTCTCCAAAGGCCTGACTCTTCAAGGGCTAAATGGGCTGCACAATCTTAACTCACAAGTCTCCCATAGACATGAATACATAAAAGATTGACGTAAATGCTAAAATACACAAATTTCATGTGAGCAATAACATACAGTGGTACTTATACTTATGAGTATGTCAAAGTGACATGCAATTTCAAAGAGAATGTTAATAGTTGTTCGAGTTACCTGGGGAAGAATAGTCTCTTTTTCTCCAGGTAGGTGTTGAGGCCTCTCTGGATGTCCTCCAGAAATACATTGGCCTCCTCGAGACGGCCCAGCATGTTGGCCTGGTCTGTGGCCACCAGCACACGCGTGTCCTTCATCTGAACACACACATACAGGGTATTGGTCAAGATAAGGAAATCCCCACACACATATAGGCACGCACACACACGCACACACAGTAATTTCGGGGGCGTGTGTGTCTCACCGCCTCGGCGATGATATCTTTCCAGTATCGGTCCACGATGGCAAACTTGCGTCCCTCCTCAGGCATCTGGGCGATGATGTCCTCAGAGCTGAAGATGGGCTCCAGGTAGAGCCAGGTAGCTTGACACTTCAACATGGAGTCCAAGATGTCCTGCATCATCAGCAACTTGTCCTCCCATTGCTGAGAACGGGGGGGAGAAGGGAAAATAGAGATTTGAGATTGAAGTGAAAAGGATAAATAAAGTAAGAGGTAAGAGAAAGAAGAAAGAAGGAGTGAGAAAAACAGAAAGATTTAAAAACCCTTAGAATGAATGCGAACAATGTACAATGCGAACGTACATTACAGGAGAACATTGGCTAGTATCAATTTTCATGGCCATGAATGATCTCAACTGGGATGTCACCCAATCCAGTAGACCACAGATGACAGGTGGCAGTGTGATGATCCTACCTTACAGTCAGCCTCTATGGGCTTGATGAAGGGTGACCCTCGCATGGTCTGGGTCTTGATGACGTGGTCGTCTAGGAGCACTTGGATGTCGTCCACTGCAGATACAATACTCGTACCCTACACTCGCACACACACACACATGCGGAATAAGAGATGGCTTCTTTCCACACCCAACATCACACAGCACATATCAAACTGAACCAGTCTGGCCTATTAAAGGCCCAGTGCTGTAAAAAACATGATTTCCCTGTGTTTTATATGCAGTATCAGTCAAAAGTTTGGACACACCTACTCATTCAAGGGTTTTTCTTCATTTTGACTATTTTCTAAATTGTAGAATAATAGTGAAGACATCAAAACTATGAAATAACATATATGGAATCATGTAGTAACCAAAAAAGTGTTAAATATTTGAGATTCCTCAAAGTAGCCACCCTTTGCCTTGATGACAGGTTTGCACACTCTTGGTATTCTCTCAAACACCTTGTCATGACTTTTCCTCCTGAGTGAGGATCAAAGAGAGCCCCCCCACCCCCTCTCCCACCAGAGAGGAAGGGGGGGGCGGTTTTATGATTTTAATGACCTATCGTAAACTTTCTCTCTCTTGCCTTTGCAGTATTGAGAATGGAATGTCTGAGTGTTAGAATAGAGAGAGACTTTGCAGTACTTTAACATAAAAAGATTGGATATTGAAACAATATTTCTAACATAAACAATGTGGGGAATGGTTGGTGGGGATCGAAACAATAATCATGTCATATAATTTAGCATTTTGTGATGTCATTACGGATGGTATAGCAAGATAACTGTATCTTCAAGAGCTTTCACAATGTAGTTATCAGATTTGCTTCTAAATGTTGTAAAACTTATATGATTAAATATGAAACTAGTTGTGAAAAGATTAAATGTGATTTTGGCCTTCTAGATGAGAATTGTTTTTCATGTAAGCTTTTGCCGAGTCAGTGACCACGCCCACGTGAGCACAGACATTGTGGCAACGTGATGGAACCGCCCTCCAAGGCGAGTGCATAAAAGGACTGCTAACGAAATTTACAACAGACCAGTATACGTGCAGCGCGAGCTGAATACGTTGAAATGGTTGCAATTTAAATACAGACCAGCATGACCGACAGCGTGAGCTGAATGTTACAAAATGGTTAAGACCCTCTGAAACTCGACGAGTGAAGAAGGCAAAGACTATACCAAACATTCTCAGTCTGCAGCTGGGTAATGTAATGTAGTCTAGAACTTTGACAAAAGACACGAGAAAGATCCCTTCAAGCAACCATTGGAACGTCTGAAGGATCCATTCTAACACTTCCAGAACAAAGCAGCCTACTACAACTTAACTTTGACATGGTAGAGGTGGTACAGAGAAGATAGCCCTATTTGGTAAAAGACCAAGTCCATTTTATGGCAAGAACAGCTCAAATAAGCAAAGAGAAACAACAGTTCTTCATTACTTTAAGACATGGTCAGTCAATCCAGGAAAATTTAAAGAACTTTAAAAAATTTCTTCAATCGCAGTCGCAAAAACCATCAAAAGCTATGATGAAACTGGCAAGGACCACCACAGGAAAGGAAGACCCAGAGTTACCTCTGCTGCAGAGGATAACTTCATTAGAGTTACCAGCCTCAGAAATGGCAGCCCAAACAAATACTTCACAGTTCAAGTAACAGACACATCACAAAATCAACTGTTCAGAAGAGACTGCGTGAATCAGGCCTTCATGGTCGAATTGCTGCAAAGAAACCACTTCCTTGGTGTCCACATCACCAACAAACTACTACTATATCATGGTCCAAACACACCAAGACAGTTGTGAAAAGGGCACGACAAAACCTATTCCCCCTCAGGAGACTGAAAATATTTGGCATGAGTCCTCAGATCCTCAAAACGTTCTACAGCTGCACCATCAAGAGCATCCTGACTGGTTGCATCACTGCCTGGTATGGCAACTGCCCGGCCTCCGACTGCAAGGCACTACGCAGTGTGTTAGGCCCAGTACATCACTGGGGCCAAGCTTCCTGCCATCCAGGACCTCTATACCAGGCGGTGTCAGAGGAAGGCCCAGAGATTTGCCAAAGACTTCAGCCAAGAAACACGAGCAATGGACATTAGTCTTTGTGAGACGCAGAGGTGAACGGATGATCTCTGCATGTGTGGCTCCCACCGTGAAGCATGGAGGAGGAGGTGTGATGGTGTGGGGGTGATTTGCTGGTGACACCATCATTGATTTATTTAGAATTCAAGGCACACTTAACCAGCATGACTACCACAGCATTCTGCAGTGATACGCCATCCCATCTGGCTTGCCCTTAGTGGGAATATAATTTATTTTTCAACAGGACAATGACCCAACACACATACAGGCTGTGTAAGGGCTATTTGACGAAGAACGAGAGTGATACAGTGCTGCATCAGATGACCTGGCCTCCACAATCACTCGACCTCAACCCAATTGAGATGGTTTGGGATGAGTTGGATCGCAGAGTGAAGGAAAAGTAGCAAACAAGTCCTCAGCATATGTGAGAACTCCTTCAAGACTCTGAAGCTGGTTGAGAGAATGTCAAGAGTGTGCAAAGCTGTCATCAAGGCAAAGGGTGGCTACTTTGAAGAATATATTTTGATTTGTTTAACACTTTTTTGGTTACTACATGATTCCATATGTGTTATTTCATAGTTTTGATGTCTTATTATTGATGTCACTATTATTCTACAATGTAAAAAAAAGTTAAAATAAAGAAAACCCCTTTTGACTGGTACTGTATATTTCAACACTATGCGGTTGGAATAATACTGTAGAATTGTGAAAATTATGATAATGGCCATTTAGTGTAAGAGCTGTTTGTTTTGGTCTTGCTTGAGAAATTGCTCAATCACAATAAGGTACTTAATTGTTACCCAGAAATTATTTGATATTGAGATAAAAACGGCTGCATTGGGCCTTTAAGAAAGTTGATCCTGTCTAGGGTGTAATAGTATCTAATATTGGCATACTTGGTTACTTTTTAATAATTTAAAAGTCCAGATGACAAATTCTGTAATTAGTTAATACTGTATGTGTGTGTGTGTGTGTGTGTGTGTGTGCATTTGCGTGCCTGCTGCTGCTTACCGTGTCTCTGTAGGCAGTGAAGGCAAAGCGGAGCTCAGCCCATTCAGTCTTCATTTTCTCCATGGCCTTCTCCAGAGAGTACTCCTTACTGGCAGAACCCCCTATCTCCTCAAGCCTGAGAGTTGAGGAAGGAAAAGTCAGAGACAGCTTCACATTGAGTAGCAAATCACAACATAACACATTTACGGAAAAGAGCAGAAACCCACTGAAAACGGTAATATCACTCGGGCTGGGACGATACCAGTATCGCAATATTCTTTCCATAGCAAAAATGAAAACACGAAGCAGACTATACTCTTTGGTCCTTTATAAACCTGCTGTATGTAAAATATTGTGTGCTATAGTTTGGAAAATAAATGGATGTGACTCTGGATGACAACATAATGATGCTTGTTTCCAATATTAGGGCTGATTTCCTAAAGAAGTAAAATCCGCTTTGTGTTTTGTTTCCTTGCCACGGTATTAACGAGTAAGGTGCTACTGGTATAACACTATACCACATTGAATCTCATTATGGTAATAAACCACCAATACAGTCCCTGTTTCTCACCAACAATTATTCGGATTTCAGTTCCCTCCTATCTATCGCAATGCTAAGGCAGAGTGTAGTGTGGGAATGAGGGGTTCTTACTTGTCGGAGAACTTGGACAGACCCAGCTCCACCATGTTAAACAGCGAGGTGTCCACATCTGGCTTGACATCGAAGCCCACGATGGTGCTGATCTGAAAACAGGACACAGAGAAGCACCAATTATTCTTCTCAGCTTCATGGATCACAGGTATGCAGGACTCACTGACCATCTTATCTGAGGTTGAACTGTCTGGTACTGATAAGAGTTGTACTTTGGCTACTGACTGTTAATGATAATAACGTCCCGTTTTCAGACTAACTCCAATTTTAGGACAAGCTGACAGTGTTTTGTAATGTGTTATCATACATAAATCCTTAAAAACACATTATATTCTGTCTTCTGGTTCAGTGTTGGTGCTCTGCTTCAGAGCTCCAGAGAGGGAGCGTCAGGGTACTGACCCTCTCCCAGTGACGGTCCTTGATGCCTGGATTACAGATGGTGGTGAGGATGGGCAGGTGCTGCTTGAATTTGTCGATCTTGATCTTGAAGCTGTCGGCCACGCGGCGCGGCCCTGGCAGGTCGGAGAAGGACTTGGTCAGCTTGTACATAGTCCTCCACATAGTGACCAGCTCTTCTGAGATCTTCTCAGCATTCAGGTGGAGGAAGGGACCTGGGGAGTGAGGCGCAAGATGAGAAAGTACACAAACAAGTAAGCAAACAAACAATCATTTCAGACCACAATGTGTAGAAACAAAATATATAGTTATTACGGCAGTTCTTTCTTTTAAAAATCTTATGCGTGGAACCATTAAACTTATAATACCAGTTGACATTTATCATAAAACTATGATACATCTTGATAAATGTTTTACAACATGGCCTGTGTGTAGTTCTGTACCGTTCATCCAGATCTCTGATTTGTTCTGGAAGTTGAGGGCATTGGTCCACAGCTGGTCATAGGGCTGCTTGTTGCCCATCAGGGTCTGCAGCATGGGGAACTGGCTCTGCTCCTTCTCCAGCAGAGTCTCCTCTTTGTTGATGTCCTGGAGGTGAGAGGAGAAGGCGACAAACCAATACCATATGAAAGTCATTCAGTAGCAAAAGCAGCAAACACAGCAACAAAACCCACAAGGTGATCCGATGGCTGACAAATTCGTTTCGCAAATTGCTCCTCATTACAAGCAGTTTCAGTGAAGGCAGGTCCAAACTGAGATAGTGAAGTGAAACAATTCATAAACAGAAAAAAACGATTCAGTTTGAACCATTTTCCGATTCTCCTTTCACTCACGTCCAGTTCGGTGACGGCGGCGTCCAGACAGGAGGTGAGCTCGTTGAGCTTCTCCACGTTGTTTTTCATCTCCTCCAGACTCATCAGCTCCTTCTTCTTGAAGGCCTCCACCTCCTTCCCCACACACTGCAACATCTGGTCAAACTCTGCTGTCCTGAGGAGGAGAGACAGGAGAGGAAACTCAGCATGAGACATAAGACGTCTGTGGTTTTGGTCTAGTATTTCTGTTTGGGTTTAGTGAGTATTTCGTGAAGAGTATTAGGGCATTACGGTGAAGTTTGAAGAGTGTGAAGAGAAAGAGGGCAGGGAGAGAGAGAGAGATAGAGAAGAAAGAAGTGAAAGAAAAGAGAAGAGAAGATGTCTCCATGCAAGGTTTAGTATTGGAGGTACCAGTTGTAAAGTTGACATGATGGTTCGGGATGAGGATTAGCCTTATTAGGGTCAGGACTGTCAATGTGTACTGGTGTGTAAGCTACCTCTTGAGGAGGTGGTCCTCAGCATGTTCTCTCCTGGTGGCCAGACGGCTCTTGCTGATCTCAAACACAGCCAGGATCTGCTCTGGCCAGTGGAACACACTACTGTTCAACTTCACATCATCGTCTGGAGAGAGAGAGAGAGCACAGAGATATCATGGTAGGTATAGAACTAAACATGCAAAACCTCCACCACAATAAGCAATAACACTTCAAAGGCATTATCCATAAGATTTTCCCATTTAAATCCCAATGCAGAAATGTGTTTCCTAGAACGACAGGTGTTCTACTCTACATGACCAAACAACATATCTGCTCAGTGCATCTCAATTCTATACCCAAATCCCCAACTGTAAACTATCGACGGATGTCCTCCATTACGCACGAGGCAGGGTGGCGTAGTCCAAGAGGAAGCTGAGGCGGTTGGCGGCCTCGTTGATCTCATCTTTCAGCTTGTGGACGGTAACCTCGCTGGTGTGCTTTAGGTACTGGTTCAGGGCCACCAGCTCCTCCGTGTTGCCTGGGGCCCCTGTGATGGTTGCAGCGATCTCGTCATAGCGGTGACAGATGCTAGGAAAAGAAAATCGGATTTCCGATTATTTTCTTCCAACACTAAGGGAGATTTAGCTCTTTGCTATAAGTCAAAAACTTCAAAGGTAGTAGTAACATTAGTACACAATAGTAGGAGCATTACATAATTGAGTCAACTGTGAATGAGTGGATTTACCATCCAGTCCTTTTTGCGTAACGTGTGGCCTTATGGGTAGTGTAGTTCTATCTAAAACATAAGGAGTTCGTCCCTCTCTCACCTCTTGTTGAGCTCTCGGTTCTCATCCACCTCGAAGACGATGAGCCTGTCCTTCAGCCTCTCAGCGCGGTCACACAGGTCCTTGTTCAGGCTCAGAACGTCCAGGCAAAACATGGACAGGGGCACCGTGATGTGCATTGAGGCAATCTCCTTCCACAACTGCTGCACACCCTCGATTTTCTGAGAAGGGGTAGGTAGAAGTAGCCGTTATCATCCGATCTCCAACTTCGCCATTCGAATAATAGCCTCTATATAAAGCTTGACAGTGCAATCCATGTTAAATGGTTGAATATTTCTTACGTTATACAGTACCAGTCAAAAGTTTGGACACACCTACTCCTTCAAGGGTTTTTCTTTATTTTTACTATTTTCTACATTGTAGAATATTAGTAATGACATCAAAACTATGAAATAACACATACGGAATCATGTAGTAACCAAAAAAGTGTTAAACAAATCAAAATATATTTTATATTTTACATTCTTCAAAGTAGCCACCCTTTGCCTTGATGACAGCTTTGCACACTCTTGGCATTCTCTCAATCAGCTTCATGAGGCAGTCACCTGGAATGCATTTCAACAGGTGTCCCTTGTTAAAAGTTCATTTGTGGAATTTATTTGATTTTTAATGCGTTTGAGCATTTGTGTTGTGACAAGGTAGGGGTGGTATACATAAGTTAGCCCTGTTAAGTAAAAGACCATGTCCACAATTATGGCAAGAACAGCTCAAATAAGCAAAGAGAAACGACAGTCGATCATTACTTTAAGACACGAAGGTCAGTCAATCCGGAAAATTTCAATAACTTTGAAAGTTTCTTCAAGTGCAGTTGCAAAAACCATAAAACACTATGATGAAACTGGCTCTCATGAGGACTGCCACAGGAAAGGAAGACCCAGAGTTAGCTCTGCTGCAGAGAATAAGTTCATTAGTTACCAGCCTCAGAAATTGCAGCCCAAATTGTAAGGATCGACGCTGGAGACGAGAAGCAAGTACAGGGAGTGAACATTTAATACACAACGGACATGAAACAGAACATGAACCACATCTGGCCAGGTGAAAAATAGCAACATCAACGACAATAATGCTGACACGGGGACTTAACGGAGGAACAGACAGATATACACGGGGCAATCAACAAAGTGAAAGAGTCCAGGTGAGTCCAATGAGCGCTGCTGCGAGTAATGATGGTGACAGGTGTGCGTAATGAAGGTAGCCTGGCGCCCTCGAGAGCCAGAGAAGGGGAGCGGGCGCAGGCATGACAGTACCCCCCCCCCCCCCCCCCCCCCCCGGGGTGAGCCTGATGGGCCGGCCGAGGCATGGGCGCTGGACAAGCTGGCTGAGGCATAGAAGACCGACGAGCCGGCAGAGGCGTGGGAACCTGACGATCCAGCTGATCCCCCCCGCTGAGGCGTGGGAGCCTGATGGGCCGGCTGAAGCATAACGTGGGGTGGGCGTCTGCCGAGCCAACCGAGGCAAGAAGACCTCTCGAGCCAGCTAAGGCGTGGAAGCCGGACGAGCTAGTTGAGGTCTAACGACGACGGCACCAGGACCCGACGTCACCAACCAAAACAAAAACCAAAAACTCCCTGATGCTTCCTTTAGTGGTGTCACCATTCTGTGAGGATCGACGCTGGAGATGAGAAGCAAGTACAGGGAGTGAACATTAATAAACAACGGACATGAAACAGAACAGGAAAAGTGTCTGGACAGGGGAAAAATAATGACAATAATGCTGACACGGGGACCCAATGGAGGAACAGACAGATATAGACGGGGCAATCAACAAAGTGAAGGAATCCAGGTGAGTTCAATGAGCGCGGCAGCGCGTAATGATGGTGACAGGTGTGCGTAATGAAGGCAGCCTGGCGCCCTCGAATGCCAGACAGGGGGAGCGGGAGCACAAACAAATGCTTCACAGAGTTCAAGTAACAGACATCTCAATATCAACTGTTCAGAGGAGACTGCGTGAATCAGGCCTTCATGTTCGAATTGCCGCAAAGAAACCAGCCGCCGTGTCTTTGTGAGACGCAGAGTAGGTGAACGGATGATCTCCGCATGTGTGGTTTCCACCGTGAAGCATGGAGGAGGAGGTGTGATGCTGTGGGGATGCTTTACTGGTAACACTGTCTGTGATATATTTACAATTCAAGGTACACTTAACCAGCATGGCTACCACAGCATTCTTCAGTGATACGCCATCCCATCCTGTTTTCCAACAGGACAATGACACAACACATCTCTAGGCTGTGTAAGGGCTATTTGACCAAGAAGGAGAGTGATGGAGTGCTGCATCAGATGGCCTCCACAATCACCCGACCTCAACCCAATTGAGATGGAAAAGCAGCCAACAAGTGCTCAGCATATGTGGGAACTCCTTCAAGACGGTTGGAAAAGCATTCCAGGTGAAGCTGGTTGAGAGAATGCCAAGAGTGTGCAAAACTGTAATCAAGGCAAAGGGTGGCTACTTTGAAGAATCCCAAATATAAAATGTATTTTGATTTGTTTAACACTTTTTTGGTTACTACATGATTTCACGTGTTATTTCATAGTTTTGATGTCTTCACTATTATTGTACAATGTAGAAAATAGTAAAAAATTAAGAAAAATCCTTGAATAAGTAGGTGTGTCCAAACCTTTGACTGGTACTGTAGGTCTACAAGTAGTGTTTGAAGGAAGGAAGGCAGAGAGGCAAATCTACCTTAGTAAAACCTTGCAGGGAGTGTTTTTCTTTGAGGAATGCCACTATATCCTGCTTTGCAGTGTTGTCTAGTAGGTTGCTGTACTTCTTATACACGTTCAGGTACCTGGAGATCATATTGAAACATTGCAATGAGTAATTTTCTTAAAAGAGCCTTCCTCCACCAAACAGGTTAACATAAAAATATTGGAAGAAAGTAGAATGTCAGATAGTTGACTGAAATTTAGGTAATATAGGTTTAGTTATGTCCCCATACTTCTTTGGTCCCACAGTGTTCTTCTGGAAGATGCTCTTGGCTCTATTGATCAGGTCTGTGACCAGCAGCTCGTCAGGTCTGACGGAGTGCAGATAAAGGCCCTGTCCCTGGATTTCTGGGAATAGGTTACACTCCACCTGTACAGAGAAGACCAGACAAACTGTCAGTCACAATCATTTCCATGTTGAGCACCAGAACAGATTAATTATATATATTTTTTTGTAGACAGAGGTCACATTCAATGTGTACAAATGTGAATAAACGATTTTAAAGTGCACATGCAGTCTTTTTTTATTACAATTTTAAATCATCACTGTATGTTTAATACATCACTGTGAGTTTTTTCCATGAAAATAACTCAAAATATTTGTTTCATCATTTATTTCCCTGAGCCTCCTTTTGCCATTTCAATTATCAGTCTGTGTGGTTAGGAACACCTAGACTCTGAGCCTACCCCGCTTACCCCTTCAAACTATGAGGATACATATGCAAATAAAAGATGACTGGTCATTGGTTAGAATAATCTGATCAGATTGTGATGTCATGATGTGGGCCAAAAACTCCATCCCATCTAAACAGGCTGAAATTCCAGGATTTATTTTCAAAATCTCTTACACTAAAAGGGCATTATCATATTTTTCACAATTTCAAAGTTTTATTTCAACCTCATAGGGTGGAAATATCATAACTAAACAGGACTGCACTGCCCCTTTAAACTGTTAATATTGGAAATGTTTTAATTCCAGAAATAGATTGAACAGATTAGATAAACAACTGAACATTAATAATGAAGAACTGAAAGGACAGGAGGCTGAGAGTTTTTTTTTTATACCCGTGGGAGTTTCTGGGCGCTCTTGATGATCTCCATGAAGCCCCGGTGGATGAGCTCCCAGCATTCCTGAAGGCTGGGCAGGAAGACAATGCGAGGCTCCTCCACCCTCAGCTTGACCAGCAGCACCTGAGGCTGCACGAAGCGCATCTCATCAAACACTTCACCAAAGTCATTCCCGTCCTGTCCAACAAATCATAGAGAACAGAAAAAATAACATTGGTTTTCTTTATAATGAACTAATTGATATATATAGGCACAGTATGTGTTTCTATATCAAGTGTAGAGCGGATCTGGTCTGATCAAACGGGTGTAATCGAGTTAGGGTAAACCATGTGTGTAACTATAGAGCTGGGGCATCAAACTCACAGACGATGTAATCGGCATCACTCTGCACACTGCCCTATCCCATCTGGACAAGAGGAATACCTATGTAAGAATGCTGTTTATTGACTATAGCTCAGCATTCAACACCATAGTACCCTCCAAGCTCATCATTAAGCTCGAGGCCCTGGGTCCTGACACCGCTATGTACAACTGGGTCCTGGACTTTCTGATGGGCAGCCCCCAGGGGGTGAAGGTAGGAAACATCAATTCCACTCCGCTGATCCTCATCACTGGGGCCCCACAAGGGTGTGTGCTCAGCCCCCTCCTGTACTCCCTGTTCACCCATGACTGTGTGGCCAAGCACGCCTCCAACTCTATCATCAAGTTTGCAGACAACACAACAGTAGTAGGCTTGATTACCAACGATGACGAGACAGCCTACAGGGAGCAGGTGAGGGCTATGGGAGTGTGATGCCTGGAAAACAACCTCACACTCAAAGTCAACAAAACAAAGGAGATGATTGTGGACTTCAGGAAACAGCAGAGGGTGCACCCCCCATCTACATCGACGGGACCACAGTCTTTAGTAGCGGGCCGTGTCGGTGGCACTGTATTATCCTCCAAGCACGCAAAGAAGTTGTTTAATTTGTCTCTGAGCAAGCTGTTGGTGTCCGCGACGGGGCTGGTTTTCGTTTTGTAATCTGTGATTGCCTGTAGACCCTGCCACATACGTCTCGTGCTTGAGCCATTGAATTTCGACTCCACTTTGTCTCTGTACTGATGCTTTGCTTGTTTGATTGCCTTACAGAGGGAATAACTACACTGTTTGTATTTGATCATGTTTCCAGTCGCCTTGCCATAATTAAATGCGATGTTACGTGCTTTCAATTTTGCGCGAATGCTGCCATCAACCCACAGTTTCTGGTTAGGGAAGGTTTTAATAGTCACAGTGGGTACAACATCTCCTATACACTTCCTTATAAACTCGTTCACAGAGTCAGCATATACGTCAATATTATTGTCTGAGGCTACCCGGAACATATCCCGGTCCACGTGATCGAAGCAATCTTGAAGTGTGGAATCCGATTGGTCAGACCAGCATTGGATAGACCTAAGCACGGGCGCTTCCTGTTTTAGTTTCTGCCTACAGGAGGGGAGCAACAACATGGAGTCATGGTCAGATTTGACAAAAGGAGGGCGGGGGAGGGCCTTGTATGCTTTGCGGAAGTTAGAGTAGCAGTGGTCGAGTGTGTTACTCGCTCGTGTACTGCAATCGATATGCTGATAGAATTTAGGTAGCCTAGTTCTCAAATTAGCTTTGTTAAAATCCCCAGCTACAATAAATGCAGCCTCAGGATATTTGATTTCCAGTTTGCATAAAGTCCAGTGAAGTTCCTTGATGGCTGTCTTGGTATCCGCTTGCGGGGGGATATACACGGCTGTGACGATAACCGAGGAGAAATCTCGGTCGGCATTTGATTGTGAGGAATTGTAGGTCAGGTGAACAAAAGGACTTGTGTTCTTGTATGTTGTTACAATTACACCATGAGTCGTTAATCATGAAACATACACCCCCGCCCTTCTTCTTACCAGAGAGATGTTAGTTCCTGTCGGTGCGATGCACTGAAAATCCCGTTGGCTGAACGGACTCCGACAGTATGTCCCCAACTAGCCATGTTTCCGTGAAACAGAGTATGTTACAATCCCGGATATCTCTTTGGAAAGCAACTCTTGCCCTAATTTCGTCAACTTTGTTAACTAGGACCTGGACATTAGCGAGTAATATACTCGGAAGCGGTGGGTGGTGTGTGCGCATCCGAAACCTCACTAGAAGACCGCTCCGGCACCCTCTCCTCCGACGGCGTTTTTTTTAGGTCGGCCTCTGGAATCAGTTCAAATGCCCTGAGAGGTACAGACAAAGGATCCGCTTTGGGAAAGTCACATTCCCGGTCGTAGTGCTGGTAAGTTGACGTCTCTCTGATATCCAATAGTTCTTCCCAGCTGTATGTAATAACATTGCAGGTTTTCTGGGCTAACAATGTAAGAAATAACACATTAAAAAAACAGAAAACTCCACAGTTTCCTAAGGACTTGAAGCGAAGCTGCCATCTCTATCAGTGCTATCTTGTATATGCCAAGTCCTTTTGTTCACCTGACCTAAATGTTGTATAATTTGTTAGATATTACTTATTAGATATTACTGCACTGTCGGAGCTAGAAGCACAAGCATTGCGCTACACCCACAATAACATTTGCTAATCACGTGTATGTGACCAATAAAATGTAATTAGATTTGATTTTAAACTAATTTTAACCCAAACGTCGCATTCGTCTTCAACGAGGTGCAGTGGGACGCATTTAAAATTGGTTATATTTCCTCGCCGTCAAGATTTGCCTAAAAATAGTCCAATATCCATCGCTTTTGGGATTTTTGATATTCCAAATGTCTAGCTTTCGATGACTCTTAGCAAGAGGGACAGAGTGAACTGACTATAAATGTACAGTTGAAGTCGGAAGTTCACATACACCTTAGCCAAATACATTTGAACTCAGTTTTTCACAATTCCTGACATTTAATCCCAGTAAAGATTCCCTGTTTTAGGTCAGTTGGGATCACCACTTTATTTTAAGAATGTGAAATGTCAGAATAATAGTAGCGAGAATGATTTATTTCAGCTTTATGTTCTTTCATCACATTCCCTGTGGGTCAGAAGTTTACATACACTCAATTAGTATTTGGTAGCATTGCCTTTAAATTGTTTAACTTGGGTCAAACGTTTCGGGTAGCCTTCCACAAAATTCCCACAACAAGTTGGGTGAATTTTGGCCTATTCCTCCTGACAGAGCTGGTGTAACTGAGTCAGGTTTGTAGGCCTCCTTGCTCGCACACGCTTTTTCAGTTCTGCCTACAGATTTTCTATAGGATTGAGGTCAGGGCTTTGTGATGGCCACTCCAATACCTTGACTTTGTTGTCCTTAAGTCATTTTACCACAACTTTGGAAGTATGCTTGGGGTCATTGTCCATTTGGAAGACCCATTTGCGACCAAGCTTTAACTTCCTGACTGATGTCTTGAGATGTTGCTTCAATATATCCACATAATTTTCCTCCCTCATGATGCCTTCTATTTTGTGAAGTGCACCAGATCCTCCTGCAGCAAAGCACCCCCACAACATGATGCTGCCACCCCCGTGCTTCACGGTTGGGATGGTGTTCTTTGGTTTGCAAGCCTCCCCCTTTTACCTCCAAACATAACGATGGTCATTATGGCCAAACAGTTCTATTTTTGTTTCATCAGAACAGAGGACATTTCTCCAAAAAGTACGATCTTTGTCCCCATGTGCAGTTGCAAACCGGACTCCGCTTTTTATGGCGGTTTTGGAGCAGTGGCTTCTTCCTTGCTGAGCAGCCTTTCAGGTCATGTCGATACAGGACTCGTTTTACTGTGGATATAGATACTTTTGCACCTATTTCCTCCAGCATCTTCACAAGGTCCTTTGCTGTTGTTCTGGGATTGATGTGCACTTTTCGCACCAAAGTACATTAATCTCTAGGAGACAGAACGCTTCTCCTTCCTGAGCGGTATGACGGCTGCGTGGTGTTTATACTTGCGTACTATTGTTTGTACAGATGAACATGGTACCTTCAGGCATTTGGAAATTGCTCCCAAGGATGAACCAGACTTGTGGAGGCCGGATTGAATGGGCTCGCTTTTGAAAGGGCTATGTTTGACTTTTATTTTACTATGTTTTGAATGGGCTATGTTTGACACCCCTTGTATAGATAGTTGAACCGTGGTTGAACCCTGACAGAGTTGAGTGGTTAGACAGACCTGGTGCAGGGTGAAGAACTGGAGCAGGTCCTGCAGGGAGGCAATGATCAAGCTCCGGAGCTGCAGGGACATGAGGGCGGCCACGCAGGAGAAGAACTCCTGGGCACTGACTGGGGCCACGTGGTCACTCTGGGGCACCAGGGGCAGCCAAAGGTCCTTGTAGGTGACAAACAGGGACACACAGCGTGGCAGCCACCTGCAAGACACAGACAATGGGGTCTCATATAGTCCAAATGAGGGATTGTTGTATGTACACCGAACAATAAAATATACACAATATGCAATAATTTCAATGATTTTACTGAGTAACAGTTCATATAAGGAAATCAGTCAATTGAAATAACTTTATTAGGCCCTAATCTATGGATTTGATTGGGAATACAGATACGCATCTGTTGGTCACAGATACCTTAAAAAAAGGTAGGGGTGTGTATCAGATCTGGTGTGACCACCATTTGCCTCATCCAGCGCAACACATGTCCTTCGCATAGAGTTGATCAGGCTGTTGATTGTGGCCTGTGGAATGTTGTCCCACTCCTCTTCAATGGCTGTGCGAAGTTGCTGGATATTGGCAGGAACTAGAATATGTTGTCATACGCGTCGATCCAGAGCATCCCAAACATGCTCAACGGGGGACATGTCTGGTGAGTATGCAGGCCATGGAAGAACTGGGTCATTTTCAGCTTCCAGGAATTGTGTACAGATCCTTGCAACATGGAGTCATGCATTATCATGCTGAAACATGAGGTGATGCCGGCAGATGAATGGCACGACAATGGGCGTCAGGATCTCATCATGGTATCTCTGTGCATTCAAATTGCCATCAATAAAATGCAATTGTGTTCGTTGTCCGTAACTTATCCCTGCCCATACCATAACCCCACCGCCACTGTTCACAACGTTGACATGAGCAAACCACTTGCGCACACAACGCCATACACGCTGTCTGCCATCTGCCCAGTACAGTTGATTCTTCTGTAAAGAGCGCACTTCTCCAGAATACCAGGGGCCATCAAAGGTGAGCATCTTCCCACTGAAGTCAGTTACGATGCCGAACTGCAGTCAGGTCAAGACCCTGGAGAGGACAACGAGTACGCAGATGAGCTTCCCTGAGACGGTTTCTGACAGTTTGTGTGATTCTTTCGGTTGTGAAAACTGACAGTTTCATCAGCTGTGTGGGTGGCTGGTCTCAGAAGCCGGATGTGGAGGTCCTGGTCTGGTGTGGTTACACATGGTCTGCAATTGTGAGGCCGGTTGGACGTACTGCCAAGTTCTCTAAAACGACATTGGAGGCGGTTTATGGTAGAGAGATTAAAATTAAATTCTCTGGCAACAGCTATGGTGGACATTCCTGCAGTCAGCATGCCAATTGCATGCTCCTTCAAAACTTGAAATATCTGTGGCATTGTGTTGTGTGACAAAACTGCACATTTTACAGTGGCCTTTTAATGTCCCCAGCACAAGGTGCACCTATGTAATGATCATGCTGTTTAATCAGCTTCTTCATATGCCACACCTGTCAGGTGGATGGATAATCTTGGCAAAGGAGAAATGCTCAATAACAGGGATGTAAACAAATTTGTACACAACATTTGAGAGAAATTTGCTTTTTGTGCATATAGAAAATGGCAGGGATCTTTAATTTCAGCTTATAAAACATAGGACTAACACTTTACATTTTGCGTTTATATTTTTGTTCAGTGTATATGCCCCCGGTGATTGAATAGAGGCTTTCTGGCAGCGGTGTGACACCATTTTGCCACCAGTGATTGATAGGAAAGTTGCCACCAGCATTCTGACGCCGACAGTGGTCTGATACAGTAGCTGCTTGCTTGCTGGTCCCCTGTATGTGTGTACTATTGTTGTTACACATATACCCCTGTATGTATGTTACTCTATGGCGTAGTTTCCACCTCCAGAAAAAGGACGAAACCTAGCAACTGGTGCAATGTTTTGGCATTTCAACAGCATCACACCAGAACATGATCTCCTTTGGCTCTACTGTGGTTGGCAAGGGAGACTGAACTATCAGAGAACAATGGTATCCAAGAAGGCACAAACTCAGAATAAAAATCAACACATTTTTGTGAAATTTCAATGGCTCATATTTCAGCCACAAATCATGTTTACTGGTTCCTTGCTCTAAACACAGCAGGTTGCAATGGAATCCTTAAGTGAGAAGAAAGACACGACAGGGGTATGACACAGTGAACAAGGAGAAAACATGAGACTCTCACTACAACACCGGGATTAGCCATGCAGACCTTGGCCTACCTGCCGACCTGTATGTCAACCCGCCTGTCTGTCTACCTGGCTGAATGACTGTCTTGCAGGCTCTGACTGTCTGTCTATCTGGTTGACTTGACTGACTTGACTGACTCTCTACCCGTCTGTCTGGCTGGCTGACTGACTGTTTTACTGATTGTTTGATTAACTGCCTGACTGACTGACTGAAGACAGTAGGCTACTAACCTATTAGCCAGGTCGTCCCTGGTGATTTGGCACTGTCTCTGAATCAGGTCTTCAAACTCGGTGGGCAGCAGGGGGAAGTTGGCAGAGAAAAGGTCCCCTAGTCTCACAAACCTCAAGGAGGAGAAACTGAAAGGATGAGAAAGAAAGACAGAGAGACATAAGGGTTAACTTGTATTATCTGAACTGTGTGTCCACTTTAATTTCACACACCGATCAACTCTTATTTAAGACATTTAAGACATGGTTATTAACAGTAGGGGTTCATGGTGATTCACTTGGTTTGATCAACTAATGCAGGTCAAAACAGGAGATCAACAGAGCACCATGCAGGCTCAGGCAAGTCCATTAAGAAACTGTATCTGAAACTCCATCTTCTGACCCACAGAGAGGAGATTAGCTCTTAGAGCATTTAAACAATTGTTTAGCTTGTTTTATGGTACTGAGCTTAGTTTTGCTTCCTTATGTTTTTTTTGGTAAACAGTTTATATGCCATTATGAGATTGGTTGCCAGAGCAACAGTGTATTCTGCCACACATAGACCTACTACCAAATGTGATCTGTGATTTAGGGGAATGTAAACCTATGCAAACCATTTTGTTACCTAGTTTACTGGAACTACAAACCCTGACACAAAATGGAAGATGGTTACAGTTGATGCTCATTTTAAGCCAGTCTTTGCTCAGGCTTCTAGGCTACCTGTTCACCCAGAGGTCCTGCAGGTGGACCATCATGGGGTTGAGAGTGAAGAGGTGCTGGCTCTGCCAGGTGTGGGCCTGGCTGTAGTTGCAGGCCCAGGGGACGGGCCCTCGGATCACCCTCCTGGGGAAGGGCCTGGGGATGCTGGAGATGAACAAACGCTGCCTCTCCGACGGGTCCCTCAGGATGTAGTCAACTGGTTGGATCCAAGAAGGGAGACAGAAAACATGGAGGCAAGGGAACTTTCAGTGGGGGAAGGGTGATTTGATAGACAACCACATTGTTTTGATAGGAATGTTTGTGAATATGTGTAGGCTATCTTCTTTTAAGTTGTTACTGGATAGTAAAATTAAAATGACTATCTACATTATTAGTACACTCATTACAAGTAGTGTATTAATAAATGAAAGTAGTATTGCAGTACATGTAAGAAACATTGCAGTCATGTAACAAATCCTCCTGCTACCTATGCTCTTCCTGAGACTGAAGCCGTAGTCTTTGTTGACCTCGTCTAGCAGATTCCCCTTCAGTATCTCCATGTCCCTGCTGCTGTCCTGAATGCCAGGGGGCAGGAGCTTCATTATGTTCTTAATCTGCTGGGGAGGCTGGTGGGCCAGCATTGGGCTGTGGACGCCGTTACTAATGTAGTACACGTACCTCTGTAGAAACCAGCAAAACACTTCACATCAAGTAAACATCCAAAATGAACAAGCTGCCAAAAGAGTGAAAGCAATGGAACAATTGACTGACTAAATTGGTTGAATGGACTGGAGGCTATACTATTCTAATTGCCTGCTCTATTCTATTCCCACTATTTTATTCTCCTCTATTCGATTACATTCTATGTAATTCTATATAATATATAATATTTCCTTATCTATTCTATTTTCTTCCATATTCCATTCTATTTCCCTATCTATTCTATTTCCTTATCTATTCTATTCTGGATGCTTACCTCCAGGTCTCTTTCTGTAGGTTCTGTCTCAAAAGGCCACATCTGTTCCTCTTGGCTCCGCATGATGTCCAGCTGCTGTTTGGGGGTCAGGGGTCGGCTGATGGGGGGCAGAGGCTCTTTGGGGCTGAGCTTAAGTCCAGGTGAGATCGAGGTGTCAGGAGCTGAATCCCTGGGATTGAGATGACAAAGCATTACAAAGACCACTTCAATGACACCCCTTTGTCCAGATTTCAGTGGTCAACACTTAATGTTGATGTATTTGATAGGCATCTTACCATCCCCTGGGGGCAAGTCTCTTCCTCTTCTCAGCTGGGCTAGATGCTAAAATGAAAATTAAGATAAAATGTTCTATCTTGTTTTGGATATTATTGTTTTGATGCCACTCAATTCAGCACCGATCAGGTGGTCAGCAAAGTAGCAACAATGGGATGAATCAGAATAAGAATTATTTGCATATGAAAATGTTAAAAGGATACAAGGTGCAGGTACATCCACAAGTGAGTCTTTGACGGTTCCAGGTCTCCTCTGTAGGTTTCTGATCTTCAGGTGACGAGCCTGGGGGCTGTAGTTGTTCCCAATGGACTCACTGGGGGTGCGATGGTGCCGTTGCTCCTTATAAGGGACAGCCAGAGTCCAAGAGGTGTTCTGGAGGATGGGTGGGTGATGGCTGTGCCTGAGAACAATCTGGAACAATTTAAAAGTAATGAGTTAACTTGCAGGAATTACATGGAATTGTCCTAGTAGGTATGCACACAAAGGAACACAGTAATACTTTTCCACCTATCAATAGCACTTTAGGGACTGGCTTCTTTACATAAAGGTCTTACTTGGTAAAGCTCTGACGGTTCTTCACTAGAGGCCTGGGGCTGAGGTGGGAGACCAGGTAGTCCTCTTGCATGACTCATGTTATATATAGAATCATCCTCCATCTGCAGTTCAAATAGAAACTCTCACTCAGCTGAGCAAGGCTCTCTGACCACTACATTCACAAGCACACTTATGTTGTACGCATAATTTAGTTATCAAAACAAAGCATAGCCTACCTCTTTTAAGCGTTCCATGTTAACTGAGGAAATTGTCAATTAAATAAGTAACGTCAAGCTAGAGGCAGTGGTTATAGAGCGGATATAACATGTTTTAAGACTAAACCTTTTGAAATATGTGTCTAAAACACACGAACCCACTGCAAAACCTGCGCACACCAATGTGCGATGCAATTCTATCCACACAGAATGATTTGAAACATTCCAATACACCCGAAACGTTCCATTACAGTATGTCATAATTAGCCTACCTGTCGCTGGTGCTTTCGCGACAGTATTTCCATTCTGTCAACATGTCGTTTCTTAGCAAATGCCATTCCTAAAATGTATCACAAAGCTTCGTTTGTGACATTTCTCACAAAGTTTTCAAAGTGCCACTGCCACACCGCTTGAAAGACCACCTCTGGCACCAACTCATACAGCCACTGTCATGAGGAGTTGTAGGCGAGGCAGCTACTGTAGTCCACCATTCTACCCGGCTAATATAATAATGGGAAAATCAATGTTGATGACACTATTCTGTAGTTAAAGAACTACAATCAGCTACAATGTCTCCATCCGGGGACTTCTCTCCCATGGTAACAGCTGTCGTTACCTAGCAACGTGAGTCATGAAAACTTTTAGGCATATGTTTAAAACAAATGTTTTTACTCGAATGACCAGCAAATAGTACCAAATATTGTGCTTGAGCTGGATTAGAAAGACAGTTCTTAGCCTGTCATAAGATTTTGTTCTGACTGAGAGACTTGACAGAATACACTTTGCTGAGCCATACATGTGGGATTTGAAGATTTATTTGTGCATACAGTCATCCATAAACGCAATCATATTACGCTTCAACATGCGATGATTGTTGATAGGGAGATGGACAAAGGACAAACATGGACAAACATCGATTTACTAAACGTTTCTAATGGCCACTAGGGGTCACAACAAGCTAGTTCGTGGTAGTGGGGTCAGTGAGGGTTTGGTTGCGCTGATGTGGCAAACAGAGGACAAGCTTATTGAACTGTTCTCTGAGATTTAAAAGAAAGCAAACTTTGGGATATTTGAAGATGAATATTGTTGTTTCAAGGTTGCACAGTGACATTGAAGACCTGCATCTCAATTCACGAGAGAGTAGACTAAAAATGACTTCTCATCCTACATTCCAGGTAGGCATATGATGCCTGCTTTTGCTTATGTTTGGGGTTTTCTTATGCTGCTTTTGATGAATTACCATAGTGAGGAAATTATAGTGAGTGCAATATGAGTCCTTTATTTTCTGTGCTGTCCTGACCCCTCTCTGGTACAGCCCGTGCTGTGCATTCTGGATACCTGTGGCTAAATCTCTTACAAAAATCAAAAAATCACCTTCAACACCCAACATGGTGCAAGCAGATTACGTCAAATGCTGCCGAACTTGTCGAGACAGGGTCATTCCAACTGTGTTCAAAATTAGATTCACTCAGAGATAGACAGTTGATTAGACTTTTGAAAAACATTGCTTCTTTTTTGTGCTAAAAGTTACTAAAGCAGGTTTTGGGAACTTGACATTCTGTCTTTGTCTTGTATAGAGTAACATTTATATTAGCTTTGTCTGACACAAAGCTAATATAACTGCCAGTGGCACTCTATTCAAGACAAGACAAGAGGAGGACTGTACTGGTAACAAATAGACATTACATGATTTGTTGTGTTCCTTCAGGCTTTTCTGGTGTAAATTACTGGTAGTTGAATACAGGTTCACACAGCAACATTCATATAAGCAAGAGTGACTACTATTTCGCCATCATTTTTCCATTATTATGAGTGACCAATGAGCCCAAAAAGTGCTGATTGTAGCATACCTCAGCTTTACATTGAGAGTGTGACTTTTACATGTAAAGTTCTGTTTAAGGCCATACAGGTTACAGGTAATAGTTTGGGAGTTCATTCAAGTTCAACTATAGTATTTGGCCATACATGGGCACGTCCAGGTCTGTCTGTCGGGGAATGGCTTTTATGCACAAACATGATAGATGAGACAGACCTCAGGGGATTTGAGATGTTCAAAATAAAAGTCCCAGAGCAGGCCTATGACCCATTTTCATTGTGATGTACCATAAAGCGAATCATAAGGAAAAAGCTGTCTTTTCATGCTTGCCTGATGTAAATATAGGTGTTTAGACACTCTCGCCTGAGAGCGATGTGGCATTACAGGGATGATGGATAAGTAGTAGGTAGCACAACAAGAATATAAGCGGCCTGGAAAGAGAAGGAGGGCGATCCATCACACGCCCCCAAAGCCCTTCACTCTGTGTCTATTATTTAAGGGATTTCAGAGAAACCCTGGGGGAATGAATGAGGGGAAGAATACTAAAAAAAAGGAGGGAAGGAGGGAGGGAGCAGGCAAGAAAGATAAGGAAATTGTGGTTTTGAAGAGAGCGAGAGAGAGGTGATTGACTAAGACCAGAAATCAGTTTGCTTAGAAGAACCCCATCAATACCCCGTTGGTAATGTGCTGTGGTTTTCCTCTCTCACTATGGTACTTACGCCGGGTCTTAAAATGAAAAATAAACCCCCCCGGGACACCCAAGTTAAGGAACTCAGTTGGGCTTTTAACTTAATACTTACTTTGTTGTAATGCTTCAGCAACTCAGCTGTCATATGCAGTGGCGATTTTAGCATGTACATTTTTTTTTTTGATTTAAACAACGCAACACTGAACAATACATGAATTGCACTAGAACGGTGACAAACGGTGCCCACAAACTGTTAGGGCCTACATAAAGCTGTCCCAACAGCTGAGTCACAACAACAGCCCCAACACCTTACCAGTGCTGCACCTGGCTATCAGCAGTGTCAAGACTTCTGCCGAAGTTGTTCCCTCTCCTTGTTCGGGCGGTGTTAGGTGGTCGACGTCACCGACCTTCTAGCCATCGCTGATCCATTTTTCATTTTCCATTGGTTTTGTCTTGTCTTCCATCACACCTGGTTCCAATCCCATCAATTACATGTTGTCACGTCCTGGCCAGTATAAAGGTTAATTGGTATTGTAGTTTGGTCAGGACGTGGCAGAGGGTATTTGTTTTATGTGGTTCTGGGTGTTGTATGAGTTAGGAGGGCATTTGATTTAGTATTCCGGGGTTTTGGGCACTGGGTGAGTTTCATGAATTCTATGTTGAGTCTAGTGTGTCTGTTTCTATGTTTTGGATTCATTGGGGTTGGGACTCTCAATTGAAGGCATGTGTTGTCTATTTGCCTTTGATTGAGAGTCCCATATATGTGGGTGTGTTTGTGTTTGTCTTTTGTGGGAGATTGTTCTGTGTTTCGCCTTGTGCCTTACCAGACTGTTTTTGTTGATCGTTCGTGTTTTTTTGTTATTTTTGTACGTTCATTTTTGATAGTTAATAAAAATCAAGATGAGCCTGCTGCGTTTTGGTCCTCCTTAACCGACGACAACCGTGACACATGTTGTGTATTTAACCCTCTGTTTCCCCTCATGTCCTTGTCGGTGATTGTTTATTGTAAGTGTATGTGTACGTCTGTACTGGTGTGTGTCAGGTTATGTTACCCATTGATTTTCATTATTATGTTTTCCGGTGGGTTTTGTAAATAAACTGCACCGTTGGAAACACAGTTATTTCTCTCCTGTGTCTGACTTCTCTGCCGCCAGTTAAACACCCTTACACAGAGCCTTGTCTGGCAGCGAAACAGTTCATTCAGCCTCATTTACTGCCTTTAAAAAAATATATAGTTAATATGGCTGACTTGCTTAAACAAATGTGGTTTCTACTGGCAATTGAGATGTACAAACTATGGCATAAGGGGACGACGAGCGGATAAGAGGCAACCCGTAACGTAGTCAATGTAACTATTTGTTTAGCACTTTTGAAATGTACAGCGACAGAATTAACATGGGCCGTTCTTACAGTATTCTCCCTGTACACCAAGTCAGAACCGTAGGATAAATAAAGGGGGCATATAAGTAGACAATGAAAGCTCTTACAATATTTGATGATGACATTACTCTAAAACAGGCTATAGGCCACATGTGCATCACCAAGTCAGAACAGTAGGCTAAGTTATGAGGGGAAAAGGGACCAAATGATTAGGATGAGGAACATGGGCTACTAACATCTTACTACACAACATACACTTAGTATTACTTTCTTAACTAGAGTATACATATCTCCCTGAGATATTACATAATTAATGCAGCAACATCAAAGACATTTTTGGACTCACTTTATGCTGTACTTACTTGAACAGGAAGGTGGCGCGGCGGTCCTTCGTGGGCAAATTTTGTTATCAAACTTTATCATCAAAGTCTGGCATTCTCTGGATTTATGGTGCTAACAAGACAACTGGGAACTCTGAAAAAAACAAAGTCGAATCATGATGATGTCAGCGATCTTCAGGTCGGAGCTCAAGAAAGCGGCCTGAGTTCCCGACTTGCAATTCCGAGTTGGATTACCGTTCAAAACGTATTTTTCAGAGTTCCCAGTTTTCTTGAACTCACTGAAGTCTGAAATTTCCCAGTTCTGAGTTTTTAGTTGTTTTGAGTGCGGCCATAGTCATGCTGTATTGAAAGCATGGCCAGTGTTGAATGTTCATCTTTTTAAACTTGGAAAAGAGACGCTTAAATCCAGACTTGGACCACACACCCACTCCACTGAATAGCAGGCTAGTGATTGCTTTGCAATGCTTGCAGTTAGCCACTGATTCCTTCCAAACCACTCATTGTTGAATATGCGATTTCCAACCTGTTGTGTAATATTTATGTCCAATGGCCGATGAACACTGATACGTTTTATCTCTAATTTCTCTTCATAATTTCTATTCATATGACAGGGAATGAAAAGGATTTGCCAGTAGATTGTCGACTTGATTCATGATGATGACTGCTAGCTTGCTAGCTAAGATTTTTAAAGTATGATGTCCAATCAAAGCTACGGTAGATATAACGTGATTTGACGTAGTTTTATCTGTGGCCAATGACCTTGAGCCTTCTTGGATGGGCACTTCTAATGTAACGCTGTGGCAGCACCCAAGGGGCTTGAATTTGCAAGCTCTAGCCGTAGATTTTGCGGTGATGTGGTGTCCCCATGAGTGACAGAACAATGAGCCAATCTCGGCGCAACTAGAGAACATTACCAACCCCTACTCTCCATATTTTCCACTGGCTGCCCCACCACAACAGAAAGCACTGAGCTACGCTGAAAGACCTGCATTTTGGAGCTGCCTTACTAAAGAAAGCAAAAAAGAGACCAAGATGGTCTGCGGCTTTATTAACTCAATGACTTTATTTTTTATTTTTTTATTGTTTGCAAACTGATATGTGACACGTATTAATGCCAAAATAACATGCAAAACAGGCAATGTTTTTATTGCCTGCCCCACCTGCCCTAAATGACGGGTCGCTACTGATCATATGAACACACATAAGACATGGCAAAATGTGTAGAATTGCAGGAAATTCATTTTAAAACGGGCACATTTTCTCTCAGCTCAGCCCCATGGCAAAATGTTCAGAATGACAGGAAATAAGTTTTAAAACTGCAAAATGATCTCTCCGCCAACAAGAGGTGTGTGAGCAGTTTGTGTCATGGACAGTTTGTGTGTGTGTTGGTGGGGGTGGGGGGGGGGTTACTACGCTGATAAATGACAATATCCATCCGGACCTTCGTCACCTTGGAAATTTGTGTGACCATACCTTCTCAAATAGTGACACTTAATCATTCGAGCTAGCAAGAAAAGTCCTGTCAAAATATATATATATTTACCTTTATTTAACTAGGCAAGTCAGTTAAGATAAAATTATTATTTACAATGACGGCCTACCCGGTCAAACCCGGACGATTCTGGGCCAATTGTGCGCCGCACTATAGGACTCCCAATCACAGCCGGATGTGATACAGCCTGGATTCGAACCAGAGACTGCAGTGACGCCTCTTGCACTGAGATTCAGTGCCTTAGACCGCTGCACCACTCAGGAGAATGGGCCATCGTATGTAGGGATGTTTTTAGGTTACACTTCATGTGGATAGTCCATCCCCTTACCCTAACCCTTATTATAAACCTAACCGTAACCTTAGCAAGCAGTTGCTTATCAAGATAGTTTGTTGATAGTATGACCATCTGTAGAGCATCTACAGATCGAACATCCGGATTATCCAAATAAAGTGTGACCTGTTTTTATGCTGCTCTCCTCTTCTCTTCTTCTTTTTCAAGTGATACAATAGGAAATGAAACACAAAAACCCAGAGCTACTGTTCTATGACTAAGCATTTAATTACCCTCCCTCTGAACCAGCATTTATATGAACCTCTCCTCTCCCTCCTACTCTCTCCTTTGTTTTACTTGTATTTTAAACTGTCATCATCTGAATAGTCCCTTCTCGTTTTCTTCCGTTTTCTTCCATTTGGTACGTAATGAACACGACCCAGACAGCGACCATTGTAGCCCCTGTTGGTGCAACAGCATAGACCTTGGAGTGACAGCGTCTGTAGTAGTTGAACTCTCCTCTAGGAAACGATAACTTGGCCGTGCTAGCAGGGGACGCTGCAGGTCAGAGACGGCAACCTGTGACGTCATCACCGTCAAGTGTGGCTCAAGTCCTTACTCGGAGAAAATAGATGGCCGTACTGTGAGCTGCGTTCTTAGTAAACAGTTGCTGATATTATACATGACTGTGTACATCCATACAGTGACTTTGCACAAGTCCATGACAGAGCAGTTCAACTTCTATAGTTATCCAAAAGTATTATCCCTGAACAACTACATTGTATGCCTCAAGCTTTTTGTGTAATATGTATATGTATGTATAATATGTAATGTTATTGTCACGACTTCCGCCGAAGTCGGCTCCTCTCCTTGTTCCGGCGTTCTGCGGTCGACGTCACCGGCTTTCTAGCCATCGTCGCTCCATTTTTCATGTAACCATTTGTTTTGTCTTGTTCCCTGCACACCTGGTTTTCATTCCCCAATCAATCTACATGTATTTATTCCTCTGTTCCCCATCATGTATTTGTGAAAGATTGTTAGTGTTATGTGTTTGTTGTTGACGTGCCAGACTGGTTTGTTTTTTTCCGTGGTATTTCACAAAGATATTTATTGTTAAACATAATTATTGTGACTGTTTTGCGCGTTTTGCACTTTTGCCTCAATAAAGTGTGCGCCTGTTCACAAATCTCTGCTCTCCTGCACCTGACTTCGCTACCAGTACGCACACACGCATGACAGTAATAACATTTACAGTCTCACATACAGTATAGATACTGTATTTTGAGCCAAGGGTGTGCTACCAAACTGTGTGACCAAGGAATGTGATGTGTCCAGAGATAATGGGCGTCTGTGTAAATCACAGACATACGTATATGTTGATGATGTGAGTCCGAGACCAACAAACAGTCTGAGGTGTTTAACAATGACTCCACGGCTCTCTTGAAGTACAATCCCAGGCCTGGGTCACAAGGTGACTGTTCGATGGGTAACTCGAAGAAGCCATTAAATATTTAGGTGGCCTCCTTTTCATGATCATTGTATGTAAACAAGCATATTCTCTGTGTGATTGACGCACAATCTATTGGCCTGGCACGGCAGTGAAAGCTTATACAGCCCCTTAGTGTAAAAGGAAAAGAGGGCTACAGAGGGTAATTCATTATCCACTGAAGTATTTTCAGATATGATAAGACCGCTGATCCGATTGTCAAGGTGTTATAAGATATTATGGGCAAAATCCACTTTTGGGTAAATTCAAGGTTAAAGACAATATGGTGCTCTATACACTTAGAAAAGAGGGTTCATCAGTAGTTATTTGGCAAGAGTGATGGTTCTATGTAGGGCTCCCAAGAGGCGCAGTGGTCTAAGGCACTGCATCTCAGGGCTAGAGGCATCACTACAGACCCTGGTTCGATTCCAGGCTGTATCACAACTGGCCATCATTGGGAGTCCCATAGGGTGGTGCACAATTGGCCCAGCGTTGTTAGGGTTTGGCTGGGGTAGGCCATCATTGTAAATAACAATTTGTTGTTAAGTGACTTACCTAATTCAATTAAATAGAACCATAATGACTCAAAGAAGCCGAGGAGCCATTCAAGGTTTCTTGATCCTTTTTTAATGAAAATGTAAGGCCGGCAGCTCTTTTTGTGCAACCATGAGTGAGTGTCATTTCTGTTTATCTAACCTGTTGCACATGATTACGGCCAGTAACGGTGTCTTGATAAAGACTCATGTAAGGCCTTGTGTCAATTAAGAACTGTTGTCTAAATCAGCGGTTCTCAAACCTCTCCTTGTGGACCCCCAGATTTTCCATGTATTTGATCTATACCAGAAGTTGCACACTTGATTCAGCTTGTCAACTAACACAATAACCACTGGGCACAGATGTCAGTTCAACATCTAGTTTTTATTTACATTTGGTTGAGTTGTCAACTAACGTGAATTCAACAAAAAATCCCCCCCAAAAATGTCACCATGTCATTGGATGTAGATTCAAAAATTAAAAAGTGCCTTATGTTGATGACTTTAAAAAAAAACAATCACTTTTCCACGTTGATTCAACATCATCGCATTGAATTCAACCAGTTTTTCCCAGTAGGTAATTACACCTATGGAATATCAATTAAACATAAAACAATGAGCTCGTTTGAGCGGATCAATTTTGTCTGATGGTCACTGCCTTTCAAAGTGTGTTGCATTACGGGGATCAAAATTGTCTGGCTTGCGCTTACATGTCGACTGCATGAACTTTACAAAAAACATGTGATCAAAGGTCATGCAGGTTTTGATGAAGTCAGCTTCAAGTTGCTGCAGTTGTTTCTGGCTAGCGGGAGATACTACAATGGGAGCCATTGTCCCAAAGGCAGGCGGTTTGCTTATTGTGGACAGGTTTTGGCGTGAGTGAACCCTCTCGCTTCACCTCTTCCTCTGACCTGACCAAAGACGTGAATGAAACAGGAATCAATTTTGCCGTGATTCATGTATACAAAGATATATACAAATTAATGTAATATTTGAGACCATCTCTCTCACCAATTTGATTTTACAATGTACACACATATGGCTTTAGTTTGTGAGTATGTGATTTGGGGATTAGATACATATTTATTTAAACATTATAAAGAAAACATTTTTGAAACAAGGCCAGCTACGTTCACACTGCTATATTGACCTGAGCTTTGCTGTTGGAAAACCACGATAGTGTGCAACTTTCAGCTGTCGCAGATGCATCGCCCCTGTTGACTTCTATTCGTAGTCGTCTGTAGTTGCCTTCAGTAGACTTATAACTTGAACACACCCAATCTAATATGACTAACCAGAATAAAGAACCCTGTATGTTTCTTCAAAAGGTTCTTTGTAGAGCCTTTGAGTTTGAGAATGGTTCTATATAGAACCTTAAGAAAAGGGTTCTATTTAGCACCATAAAGGTTATATAAAGAACCATTAAAAAACAGTTATTTGTAGTACCAAAAAAGGGTTGAAACGATGGCAGAATCTTTTTTGGTGCTATATAGATTATAAATAAACGTATTTTATGGTTCTTTACAGAACTGTTGGAAAGGATTAAATATAGCACACTGTAAAAAAGCCAACTTAACCAATTGCTTGATCAGCATTATTCTGTGAGTTGAGTGGATTTCAAAAGAACAAGAATTTGAGCTCATGTGTTAAAGTTTGTTTACTTAACAAACTACTTGAAATGAGCTGAATTTGAAAAAGCTTGTTGAGTAAAATTACAAATTCATGTTTGTTCAAAATCACTCAAAACCACGCCCATCATTATTATATTTCCCAGCATGCTCTATTGCAGGTTGGTAATCAGAATTGTTCGTTTTAATCTGTGTTTTTGCATGTACATTGATTGGTTCATTAATCTTACGCTACACAAACATAAATAACATACATTTTTCTAAACTAATCCAATCTCTTAGTAGTTTGACTTTTTACACACGTTACTGAGATGGCTGTTCCAGTTTATATGATTTTGGTAGTCTCGCTAGAGAATCAATTTTCCCTATACCGACAGTTATTCTCAATGCAAGTTGAGTGATTAAAAGTTCCAGTTGTTGGATATTTAGCTGGATTCCAATAGGAATTACACACGGGCCATTCAGTGTGTAACGGAATTATGCAGGAACTCAGAATTTTTAGATGAACAAACCATACAACTCTTTCAATCTGCACTGTTCAAGTAAATGTGTTTTTGTAAATGTTTTAGAGCAAATTGTTAAAAGTAGTCATTTTGCGTAGAGTTATAAGGTTTGTTAAACTTTGAAATCAATGAATTTTGTTTGGCATACATTTTAAAGTGAGAATAATTCTGTAACCGTGGAATTACCCACATCACTTTGCAAACCAGCATAATGTGACTTGCAGGCTTGATGTGCCTGTAAAGCAGGAGTCTCAGACCATTGCATTAGGGTGTAACTAGGCCCTTAAAGAAAGGCCTTATGATATATGTAATGTATTGTCATAGAGTTACATTTTGCACTGCAAAATATGCAAATAAGATGAAAAAAACTTTCTCAAGTTGAATTTTATGTTCACTTAACCCAAAATTCAATGTTGAGTGAAAATACAATCCAACTTGAGAATTTATGTTGGTAGGTTCAGCTACTGTGTATTCGGAAAGTATTCAGACTACTTCACTTTTTCCACATTTTGTTAGTTACAGCCTTATTCTAAAATTGATTAAATTAATTATTTTCCTCATCAATCTACACACTATAGCCCATACTGACAAAGCAAAAACAGGTTTTTAGACATTTTTGCAAATGTATTATGAATATAAAAAACTGAATTACCTTATTTACATAAGTATTCAGACCCTTTGCTATGAGACTCGAAATTGAGCTCAGGTGCATCCTGTTTCGATTGATCATCCTTGAGATGTTTCGACAACTTGATTGGAGTCCCCCTGTGGTAAATTCAATTGATTGGACATGATTTGGAAAGGCACACACCTGTCTATATAAGGTTCCACAGTTGACAGTGCATGTCAGAGCAAAAACCAAGCCGTGAGGTCGAAGGAATTGTTCGTAGAGCTCCGAGACAGGATTGTGTCGAGACACAGACTGGGGAAGGGTACCAAAAAACTTCTGCAGCATTGATGGTCCCCAAGAACACAGTGGCCTGCATCATTCTTAAATGGAAGAAGTTTGGAACGACGAAAACTCTTCTGAGAGCCAGCAAAACTGAACATTCGGGGGGAGAAGGGCCTTGGTCAGGGAGGTGACCAAGAACCCGATGGTCACTCTGACAGAGCTCCAGAGTTCCTCTGTGGAGATGGGAGAACCTTCCAGAAGGACAACCATCTCTGCAGCACTCTACCAATTAGGCCTTTATGGTAGAGTGGCCAGTGACTTGGATTTTCTCTTGTCTGATGAAACCTAGATTGAACTCTTTGGCCTGAATACCAAGTGTCACGTCTGGAGAAAACCTGGCACCATCCCTACGATGAAGCATGGTGGTGGCAGCATCATGCTGTGGGGATGTTTTTCAGCAGCCTGGACTGGGAGACTAGTCATGACCGAGGGAAAGATGAATGGAGCAAAGTACAGAGAGATCCTTGATGAAAACCTGCTCCAGAGCAATCGGACATCTCTGGAGAGACCTGAAAATAGCTGTGCAGCGACACACCCCATCCAACCTGACAGAGCTTGAGAGGATCTGCAGAGAAGAATGGGAGAAACTCCCCAAATACAGGTGTGCCAAGCTTGTAGCGTCATACCCAAGAAGACTCGAGGCTGTAATCGCTGCCAAAGGTGCTTCAACATAGTACTGAGTAAATCTGAATACTTAGGTAAATGTGATATTTCAGTTTTTTATTTTCTATAAATCTGCTAACATTTCTAAAAAACAGTTTTTGCTTTGTTATTATGGGTATTGTGTGTTTGATTAGAGAGAGGGGGGGGACAATTTAATCAATTTTAGAATAAGGCTGAACGTAACAAAATGTGGAAAAAGTCAAGGGGCCTGAATACTTTCCAAGTGCACTGTATACCCAAATGTTGCGCAAACTCACAAACGTATTGCAGCTGGTTGCCTTACAATTTTATGTTGAATCAACTTTAATGCTATTGTGTTGAGCAAACTAACAATCCTATCGCTGCTGGTTGCCTTAAAATTGTATGTTGAATCAACATATTTGTTTTTACAGTGCATCAAAAAGAGTTCTGCTATTCTTACAGGCCATAGCACATTTATTTGACACAATATAGAAGTATTATTACTATTAAGTGTGTACCTCTGTCATGGTGAGAAGTGAGCTACAGTGAACTGTTACAGTAATAGTATTATATTTTCCCATACCAAGGTAAGCCTTTATGGTTTCTGAGTTGCAACCATTTTTATGACAATGCATGACTCAAAGTGATAAAGAAAGGGGTGATAAGACCCCTTTACTTTGCCTGTTCATGTTTCTTCATTTCCCATTTCTATGGCCATCCCTTGCTGAAAAATGTCACCTCAAGTTGTACTTCCTGGTCCGTTACACACTTCCTCCTCTTTCCTCAACTTCAAACTGTATAACAGCATATTGTGCGGGCCACAACTAAATTAAAGCAATTGGACACAATACATACAGTATTTTCCATTAATTGCAGATGATAGTGGTGTGTAGTGGATGGAAAACTCATTAAAGTTGGGGAATGAATAATGAATTAGGGCGAGCTGGTGTTGTGGTAGCTTGGTTTACATCTTCCCTGGGCCGGGCCCTATTTTGTCTCCCATGGGGGGGCAGAGAGGTGGGGAGGTGGCTAGGGGGCAGCCGGTGACAAAGCGAGGAAGGGAGACTGGTAAGCAGAGGGCCATATCAACTTAGCACCCAAGGTGAAAGTGAGGAGAAGGCCGTGCTGATTGGCTAAGCCAGCGCTAGGCTCATCAGGCAAAAATGGAAAAAGACCCAGCTAGCCAGGGGGACACTGAGCCGAAACATGTGGTCTGCAAGGGAACCATGACCACCGGCGGCCATTAGAGGAAACACAACCTACCCTCTTTGTAGTTCTGTATTTGAGAGAGAGAAAAACTCAGTAATGCTTACTGCAACATGAGAGGTGATGTATATACCTGATTATGAACGTGGATGAGGTCATAAAATACAATTTTATATAAAGGCTACTGTGTTAATCATATATTTTTTGGTACAGAAAAAGATCTGGCTGACTTGAAGAGTGACTGTTTCCAAACATTGTTGTAAGACTATGCTCCATGAAAACAATTTACCAAGTTCTTATTCAGTAAGAGGTGGAATGGGTTTGTTAATGCAAATTCAAATAGACTTGTCATTTTAAACTAGCTATACCTTTCAAATGTTTGATAAGACACTTGTAATCTCAAAAGGTACCCTAACCTTTCCACCTTGCGGGGTGGCGAAAGTGACATGTGACACAGAATGGTCACATGGTGCCAGTGAGAGCCCTGTCTCAGGCGACCAGCCTCACATGGTCAGAGAAGTAACAGGAGCTGGTGTCCCCCTCGGAGAGTAAGGACACTGGCAGAGTCTATCTTCAAAATGGAGACTTGACTGGTCATCCTCCACTATCTGTATGGCCTCAGTGACATGCAAGTTGACAAAGGCGATACCTGTTTCCGATTCACTGAAATTCAAATGTAATTTAGGCAAAGATTAATAGCATTGGCACATTGTCATTGTGTGTTACCACCATACATTGTCATTGTATCAAAGGATCAATGTCGAGCCTTGGTTTCACTGGGCTAGGATGTCACACAGCAGCAGCTTGTGAAGCCAAAAGTCAAACCACAAACTGGGACGAACAGAACAAAGACCCAAGGCACACCTAAATATCTCCTTTGACAAAGTCAGGATCCAGGCATCATAATGCTATCCTGGTCCCAGATCTGGAGTTGGCAAGACAGCACAAACAGATTCGGGGCAAGCATGTGAAAATGTTATCTTGCTTTTCTTTCCCACTCATGTCATATGTCATATGATGGATAGACAATGTCCTCCTCCCCCCCATCTCTCACATGTTGTTCACAGCAAGGTCTGATGTTGAGGAAGCTTTTGATAGAGCTTAGCTACTCATTACGCATTCTAACTAACAAAAGACACCTCACTTTCCATTGCGGCCCACTCATTGGGAATGCTAATCTGTCTTTTCATTGCAAGCCTTTTTAGCATTTCAGACAGAACCTCTTTGATTATTCTGCTTTACTCAATCACCATCAGTCACCATCCTATCTATAAATAAATAAAGTTAGAAATCACATCGGTGAAAGGGGTAAGAGGAGCTGATTTCTCTCTACCTGTGGCGCACTCTATTTTAAATGTCAGATAGGAGGGTGGTAAGGGAAAGGGGGGAAGAGGAGGAGGCTTAGCTTGGATTCAGGTTGGTATGGTGCCATGACCTCTGCTGTGGGTAAACTCGGCACCCTGGTCAGGAACAAGGCACTCAACCAGCAGAGGATGATTCATTTGGTTGGAGTGTCTGTGATTGCAGAGCCATAAGAGGAGCTGGTTAGAATGAACACTCTAGATGAATAGTCATCCCAATGCTAGCTCCCTGAAAATGTTCCATCTCTGAACCATACAAATGAATTCAGACACAGCACAGATGAATAAGAATAAGAAATTGAAACTTTTTGAATTTATTTAAAAAGTTTGATTTATTGTACATGAATGTGAATGTTTGAATGTTTGAAATGAATGAATGTTTGATTTATTGTACATGAATATGAATGTAAGATGTAGATTAATGGAAAAATGAGTGTGCTGTGGACCATCAAACTGCAGGGAAACCCTCATTACATGAATGTACAGACACTGTCTGGATACTTTGCACTAGCTAGTAAGTTGAACTTAAATAAACTGAACTAATAGCTATAGGCTGGACATTCAATCAGTCAGTCTATACGGGTCATAGGGACTGCATGGCAACGACGACCTAGTTGCTAAAAATGTCTCTGGCGCATAATTAGTGAGGTAACTAGATTACGCAGCGTGATTGGAGAGGAGTGGACAGTGGAGTCTGGAGGAAAGGGAGAGGAGAGAATGGAGATTAATACAGCCTGTTCATTATATTATATATCACATCACAGGAGGCTGCAGAGGGGAGAACGACTCATAAGAATGTCCGGAAAGGCACAAATATAATGGCATCAAACACATGGAAACCATGTGTTTGATGTATTTGATACCGTTCTACTGACTCCGCTCCAGTCATTACCACGAGCCTGTTCTCCCCAATTAAGGAGCCACCAACCTCCTGTGTTTCACATGTAATGTAACTACAGTATCTCCCTTCCTCTGTAGTTAACACACAGGCGGTTGGCTGACAAAGGTAATCGCAGATCAGCAGTCTTGCACTGTGTATCATGGAGGTAGTTAGAATGTATGTGTGAATGAGTCATCATAAAGATAACAACATCAAATTGGTATACAGTAAGCCTATGAGTAATATTCAAATGAGGTGGATTTCCATCATAAGAGACAAAGCTGTTCTTTTTCATTATAATAATTATCATAATCACTGCCATTTGATCAACAATTACCTTAACCACAGTGTATTTCAGTTACAGATGACGGATCTTAATTTGACCAATTTCGTCACAATAGGAAAATAATCCTGCAGCAAGAGCATTTTAATGAATATTGAATATTTACACTGAACAAAAATATAAATGCAACATGCAACAATTTCAAAGATTTTACTGAGTTACAGTTCATTTGAGAAAATCAGTCAACTCAAACAAATTCAGTAGGCCTTAATCTATGGATTTCACATGACTGGGAATACAAATACAGATGCATCTGTTGGTCACAGATACCTTAAAACGTCAATCCAGAGCATCCCAAACGGGCTCAATGGGTGACATGTCTGGTGAGTATGCAGGGCATGGAAGAACTGGGACATTTTCAGCTTCCAGGAATTGTGTATAGATAGATCAGTGTTGTAGTACTCAAGACCACATATTGAGTGTCTCGGTCTTGCAGTGACAGGTATTCATGGATGCCAAAGGAAGCCAGGTCCCCAAAAATTATATATATTTTTAAAATAATTTAGATTTTGTTTCTCTGTGTTTCATCATTTTCCTTCAATTTGCAAGAGGCTGAATATGTATCTCACAGGTGAAAGCATCCGATCGTGCGAAACAGCGCTCCTCTGTCTCTCTACGTGTAGGCCGTCTATCTGTTACTGTCTGGTCCAAATGAGTATGACATTGTTCCCGCCTGTAGCATTGAATGCAAAGGAAGCCAGCGAGCATTTGGGCTCCCTTGACAAAAAAAGTATAAAAAATGTGCCAATCGGCGTTGAGCTAAACTGAGCGAGCTCAACTGTGAATGCAAGCTTGGATGTGGCGTGTCTGCTATCAAATCGCTTTGAGAGCATACGTCATTGACAGAAACAACTTGAATTGTTGCATCTCGTTGTGTTGTTGTCATCCGGTGGCTAGCTAGCTAGCTAACTAAAATTGTCCCTTTCCTAAATTAGCCATGGATGGAGATAGGGATTGGGACTTGTGGTTTTACTTAATTCTCCGTACTGGTAAATGATTATGACGGCGATTCTGATCCAACCATTAATTAATAAATTGTTGTGCCCCTGGCCTGAGAGGATGGAAGTTCAATATGTGCAGTAGCTAGATGTAGAAGGCTAATGTTAACTAGCTAACGTTACCCATGAATGGAAGTTAGGCTAGCGAGCAAGCATTTTAGCCAGGTAGCCTAGGACAACAAAAAATAAATGTGTGTATTGTGTAACAGAGTGATAGACCATTTCGTCAACATAAAAGAGAGGAGGATGGAATTGGCGTTTCTGTAAATGTAGGGTGAGTTAACATACTTTTCTACTTGCATGAACGCGTGCGCACACACATGCTCGCTAAGAGAAATCAGAACCATGGACAGCCACATCATATTTAGCTTACGTTGATTGGACTAAATTGTTTTTGGTATTTTTTAGTGGTCACTGCATTAGACAAAGCAGAGGTGATTTAATGATGTTGAAATGTTGAAGTTGAAATGGTGCTGGAATAGTGGAGGCAGCTTCTGTTTTCTTTGCGACTTAAGGTAACTTTCTGTGGTTCTAAATCAATAGTTGTTTAGTGGTCGGAAAATGTCGGAAACATTAACTTGCTAGACCATGCTGTAGGTCATGTAACTGTCTGTTACTGTACATGCAATATGCTTTGTGGACTTCACTGGACAAATGTTGCTATATGGTTTTGTGATAAAACAATGGTGGGTTGAATTTATTCTGCTACTGTGCCTTTCTATTGGCTAATAACTAAAAACATGGAGCCTAAAGTTAGTTATATAGCTAGCTAGCTAGCTAGCCACTAGGAGGATGTCATGTCATGCCATTGGAGAAGTGGGTGAGTGACTGACTTTTTCCCCTGATATTGTTTTTCGGTGGCTATACAAAGCTAGCGGCACAGGTGTCATTTGGTTAGCTAGCAAGAACTTGAACGACTGTTATACAGTTAGCATATTTCTTGCGTTCGCAAATTCACTCTGGCTAACTACTCCGATTTCAGAGCACTCATCTGAATATGACTGGTGTCAGTAAGCGTAGGCAAAAAAAGTAATAGTTAGTCAAGAACGCTCTAGGTAACATGTAAACAGCCTAACCAGCTCTGCTACGGCGAGTAAAATGGCCAGAGTGAGGTGTTCTCTGATTTGTGTCTGGAAGTAGCTAGCTAGCAAGTCTAGCCAACTTTAGCCAGTTAGCTTGGGTGCTTGGTTGGGACAAGCATGCATTGGCAGGCAAGCTACAGAAGGATGAGGAGTCAACATTTCCCCATCGTTTATCATTGCAATTTTGACGGCCAAAAATTTGAGCGGGTTTATCTAATGTTCCTTCGTTAGATTGTAGTTCATCTTGCTCTGGTTAACATTAGTTGTTGATCTTGTTGTTGTTGAGGTGCATAACTGAGGGAGAGAGAGCCTACCTTTTCATGGTTGTTTGAGCAATAGGACTGTTCCCAAATGTAAGAGGACTCCCGTGATGTTTACATATTTGCAAAAATCCATTCAGGTGTATTTTGTGGCTTCTGGCAAATGCGTTCTAATAATCTAATGTCACGCTGTTGCAACTGCCTGTACCACACAGTCTTGTTCAAAGTGAATGATGGCGGGCCCGTGTGGAAAATGGCTTATTTGTATAAAGGTCTACTGTAGCTCTGATTGGCTATAGCACACTGGTCTGTGTAGACTCCGGTCTTGGACAAGACAGATGTTTTTATTCATTTGTATCTACTGCAGTGTCTATTAATTGTCCAAACGCGCGGCCGCTTTCCCACTCTAAACCGCTATAGAATTTTCACAAATGCCTTAGTATACGTAATTCCCAAACATTCTAAGAATTTATGAAAATGTGACAATGGTCGCTTGTCAGATTTTTTTTTAAAGATTCTATTCTTTCTGGAGGTGTACATGAACAGATTTTAATAAGATTTCATGTTGCTAAAATGCTGTCAGTTCCACTTTAAATGCAACAATGTTTCACACACAAGTTATTTTCACAGAGATGGCAACAACAGCAAGCGTGCTGCAATAAAAAAATATTTAAACACAGTTCCACTCACCAGATGATCATTTGAAACTTAATTTCTTGTTGCAAGTTATTCTTGAAAAGGGAGAAGCTAACAAATTAGCAACAACATCCTCTTTGATAACACCTGCTGCAGCCGCTGCAAACTTGCCAACAACAAAAGCTATCTTGCTAGACCGTGGGAAAACTACTGCTCATTATTGCTAGTTAAATAAAGGTTAAATAAAAACATTAAATCAATAATTGCGCAGTGACCTGTTGGTCTTCAAGTTTCCATACGTTTTTGTCAAACCGTTCCCACTCATTAAGTCAAAATGTCATTGGTTGATTCCACGGTCACTCCAAAGATTTGCCCTCATACACTAGCTCTGCTATGGCATGCCTTTAGCTAGCTAGATCTAGGTTGGGATGGTGTTCTTCGGCTTGCAAGCGTCCCCCTTTTTCCTCCAAACACAATGATGGTCATTATGGCCAAACAGTTCCATTTTTGTTTCATCAGACCAGAGGACATTTCTCCAAAAAGTACGATCTTTGTCCCCATGCGCAGTTGCAAACTGTAGTCTGGCTTTTTTAATCGCAATTTTGGAGCAGTGGCTTCTTCCTTGCTGAGCGGCCTTTCAGGTTATGTTGATATAGAACTCGTTTTACTGTGGATATAGATACCTTTCTACCTGTTTCCTCCAGCATCTTCACAAGGTCCTTTGCTGTTGTTCTAGGATTGATTTGCACTTTATTTCTGAGGTCTTGGCTGATTTCTTTTGATTTTCCCATGATGTCAAGCAAAGAGGCACTGAGTTTGAAGGTAGGCCTTGAAATACATCCACAGGTACCCATCCAAATGACTCAAATTATGTCAATTAGCCTATCAGAAGCTTCTAAAGCCATGACATAATTTTCTGGAATTTTCCAAACTGTTTAAAGGCACAGTCAACTTAGTGTATGTAAACTTCTGACCCACTGGAATTGTGATACAGTGAATTATAAGTGAAATAATCTGTCTAAACAATGGTTGGAAAAATGACTTGTGTCATGCCTGACTTGTCCTAACCGACTTGCCAAAACTATAGTTTGTTAACAAGAAATTTGTGGAGTGGTTGAAAAACGAGTTTTAATGACTCCAACCTAAGTGTATGTAAACTTCCAACTTCAACTGTATATGTTGTTCTGAAATATGGGGATTTGCCGAAATTACAAATCATGGTCTTGAATTGGACTGTTTTTTTTCTAGTCTCGGTCTTGACTCGGTCTTGGACCTCTTTTCCTCCTCCCGGTCTTGACCCGGTTTTGCTCGTCAGCTTCAGTTTTAGAGAATTATAACAGTACTTTGTGTATTATTGTTTCTCTTCACTGTTTGCTCGTAAACTTAGATAGCTAACTTGCTGGATATGCAATACTTGTTATTTACATCTGTTTGGAATCCTATCTTAAGTCATGCCTATTATTTTGTGAGATTGAAATGCATCCACAGTCAATCATAACCAATATCAACCCTCGTCAATTTTGTTACATAGCTAGCTAGTAAAATGATTTACAGTTACTGATGTTACACATGTTTGCTAACAAGTTACAAATGTGAAGCGTGGCGCATAACAAGTTAGCAGGTGCCAGGCTAACTAGCTAACCAACTCCAGTCATGTGCTAACATTTGCTGGTAAACCTAGCTTTAGGTGGCTGGTTGTATCGTTGTAGCTTGCTGTTTAGGTGCTAGCCATATCTACTACTAAAAAGAGAAGAGGTTTTATTGTCGAAATACAAAAGATCTCTTGTAAAACCTCTTCTATTTTTAGTCATTGATTTGGCTACCGGTAGTTTAGTTAGCTACCTAGCTAGGTAAGTTAGCAAATAATTAGATTTCGCACCAATTTAACACAGTAGTATGTTATCCAGCAATACACAATATGGGTTTCAGTACATAGACTAAGGTTAGCTAACTAGCTAGCTAGGTGGCTTGCAGGAAAAATTACTTACTTAGCTAGGCACCATATTTGTAATCTGCCCTCTTAGTGCTGGCGTCAGCTGTAGCTGAGCTTCTAACGTTAGCTAAATCCAACCCTTTATTTCAAATCCTCTTTGCTATATTCCGGTTGAAAGGTATGGTTGAATGTCACTATGTAGCTAAAATGATGCTCTATTGTCAAATTCGTGTTCATGAGAGGAACCATTGTGTCAGGTCAGTTCTTTCAGTTTTGCCCAAAGGATTGTTGTTAGTGTCCACCTCCTTTAAAAAAAAGCCTGCCTTAGGAGAGGGATGGGGACCAGAGCACGAAGCACTGCACAACACAAGTTGTAGTCTTTCAGAGACTGGAAAAAATGTGTCTGCTTTATATTTAGCAATGAATCCGCCGATTGGAACGTCGCTGAAATACATACAATGGCTCTATCGAACAAGGACAACCATATCTAAACCCACAGAAACACACAGTAGATAAGGTTAGCATGCCCGCCAGCTACACTGACAGCTGTCAGTGCCCTATTTGTTGAGGTTTATCAACTCCACGTGGAAATTCCCACACGCAGTTTGTGAATATGTATAAATAGCCTTCGTAATTTTTCGGAGGTGGATCCTAAACGTGCATTCCCTCTCTAGGACAGGAAATTACGTCAAAATAGTGGCGTCAACTTCTGGTACTTCTGGTGTCTGGTATGGTCATTTCTTATCAAGATCGTTGGGTAAAATAATCCTGGACCGTCCATATTTGAAATGTGTAACTTAATCAAGTCAATCGGGGGGGATTGAGTTATTTGTGCCAGAAGGGCATGGTTTGGAATCGAACCCACACAGTCACAGTAGGCCTATATATGCAGGCCTAACCGCTAGACCACTCCGGGTCACAATTTAACTCAATTATGATAGTTGATTCATAACCTTAGGGCCTCTTTTTCAATAATATACTCTAGATAAAAAAATCATGGACTTTCATGCGCCATTGCACTACATTCTGTAGGCTACCTCACTCTTCTCCATTTCATCTTGTCTTTACATCTGATATTACAGGCCGCGACAAAAGAGTGATAAAGTTAAGATCCAACATCTGAAGTGCATTCATCTTAAGATAGCTAGGTGAGACAACCACGTATCACAGTCATAGTAAGTACATTCATCCTTGATAAAGTAGATATCAGCAAAGTCAGTGCTAGTAGGAAAAGACAAGCACTAGTGTTTTTTTGTGTGTGTTTTTAGCGGTGGGGAGATGGGAGGTGGAGTGGGGGTGGGTGCTGTGGGAAGATGGGCAGGGACTGATTTGATTTGTCTCAAAGCAGACACAAATGAGATTTCTCTACTATTGCGTCAGATGCCTCTCGGGTATAGGCCTATGACAGCTTCTTGATAGTTGTTGACCCTTGACCTGGATCTGATTCACTCTGCTTTGAGGGCAGCTGGACACAATGGACATTGACCATGTATTGACCATGTAAAATGAAAAATTGAAGGTCAAATACTTTGTGACTCTAACTTTGGAAATCAACACACTGACTTCCTGGACAGACAAGTGGCAGAAATGCGCTGAGGTCTATAAAATCTCAGAGCACTTTAACACTCCCCATGGGCACACTGGAACAAACACAATGCGACACCTGTCAGTCTGATACAGTCAATTGAAAAGATGATCGTTTGACATGTAGGATTGAGATAGCTGATTGCGTTCTCAAAAAAAGAGGGCTATTTAGAACCAATTGTCCCTGTAGGAGAACCCTCTGAAAAAAAATCCACATAGAACTCTTTTCCAGGGGTTGGAACCGGTTCAGAGAACAGAACCAAAAAACGGAAAAAACAAACACTTTCTAGGAACAGAATCAGAACCCTGAACGAAAGTTATCTATACTGTTCCAGAACAGAACCGTTATTTGAAAAGCATGGGAACCTGTTAATAGTAACATTATTTTATGCTCTGGGCAGTTTTTTCCAGTCCCACAAAAAACACAACAAAGCACCTATGCAAAGCCCTCCCTCTGTCAATCTGTCACGTCCTGATCCAAGTAAGATGTCATTTTCTATAGTAGAGTAGGTCAGGGCGTGACAGGGGGTGTTTTGGGTTGTTCTATGTTTTCTATTTCTATGTTTAAGTTCTAGTTTTTCTATTTCTATGTTGGGATTGTTTGGGTTGATCTCTAATTGGAGGCAGCTGATCCTCGTTGCCTCTGATTAGAGATCATACTTAAGTAGGGATTTTTCTTCCAGGGTTTTTGTGGGTAGTTGTTTTCCGTTTTGTCTGTAGGACCTGACAGAACTGTTTGGTTGTTTTGTTGTTTTCTGTTTTAAGTGTATTCATTAAAGGTAATATGAGCACATCACACGCCGCGCCTTGATCCCCTTTATACGACCCGCGTTACAGAACTACCCACCATGATTGGATCAAGCGGCGTGCCCGGGCAGAAATGGACACCTGGTCACATCAGGAATGGATTGAGAGGAGAGACTGGACTTGGGGCTAGGTAATCGAGCGATATCGGAGCCTACCTGGGAAGAACGAGAGGCAGCCCCAAAAAATGTTTTGGGGGGGGCACACGGGTAGTTTGGCTGGGCCAGGACTGGGACCTGATCCAATTCCCCGTGCTTTTTGTGGTGAGCATGTGCCTGCCTCTCGCACTCTCTCTCCAGTCCGCCTCCATAGCACAGTACGTCCTGTGCCTGCTCCTCGCGCTCTCTCTCCAGTGCGCCTCCATAATCCAGTACGTCCTGTGCCTGTTCTTCGCACTCTCCCTCCAGTGCGCATCCATAACCCAGTACGGCCGGTGGCTGCTTTGAGCACTCGGTCCTCAGTGCGTCTCCCCAGTCTGGTGAGACCAGTTCCTGCTCCTCGTACAAAGCCTCCAGTGATAATCGATGGTCCGACGCCTGTAGAGATGATCCATGGCACTAAGCCTCTAGTGATGATCCATGGCCCGGAGCCTGTAGGGATATTCCATGGCACGAAGCCTGAAGAGGTAATCCATGGCCCGGAACCTGAAGAAGTAATCCTTGGCAAAAAGCCTGGAGGGACTATAAATGGTCCGGAGCCTGTAGGGATAAACCATGGCACAAAGCCTGTAGGAATAATCCATGGCCCGGCACCTGTAGAGATAATCCATGATAAGAAGCCTCTAGTGATGATCCATGGCCCGGAGCCTGCAGAGGTAATCCATGGCCCGGAACCTGTAGAGATAATCCTTGGCAAAAGCCTGTAGGAATAATCCATGGCCCAGCACCTGTAGAGATAATCCAGGGTAAGAAGCCTCCAGTGTTGATCCATGGCGCGGAACCTGTAGAGATGATCCATGGCATGGAGCCAGCAGCAACGGTCACTAGTCCGGAACCTATTATGACGCCTCCCAGTCCGGAGCCTCCGGCGTCGCTTTCCGTCTGGAGCCTCCAGTGACACTCCTCAGTTCGGAGCCTCCAGCGACGCTCCCCAGTCCGGAGCCTCCAGCGACGCTCCCCAGTCCGGAGCCTCCAGCGACGCTCCCCAGTCCGGAGCCTCCAGCGACGCTCCCCAGCCCGGAGTCTCCAGCGGCGGCCCGCAGCCCAGAACCTCCAGTAATGATCTACAGTCCGGTTCCTTCGATGACGATCCACGGTCAGGTGGTAATAAAGCAGAAGGATCAGCGGGTGGAGCGGGGTGTACGCCCAGAACCGGAGCCGCCTCCTATGCTGGAAGTTAAGGTTATGTGGACTGCATTTGACCCGCCATAGACTTTTGTCACCCTCCCTACCCTCCCTTTGTGTTTTGTGGTTGTTTTGTTGGGTTTTGATTATGTTGCATTCGGAGTCTGCACCTTTGGGAGGGGGGTAAGATCCTAGTAAGATGTCATTTTCTATAGTAGAGTAGGTCAGGGCGTGATGGGGTGTTTTGGGTTGTTCTATGTTTTCTATGTTTAAGTTCTAGTTTTTCTATTTCTATGTTGGAATTGTTTGGGTTGATCTCTAATTGGAGGCAGCTGATCCTCGTTGCCTCTGATTAGAGATCATATTTAAGTAGGGATTTTTCTTCCAGGGTTTTTGTGGGTAGTTGTTTTCCGTTTTGTCTGTAGGACCTGACAGAACTGTTTGGTTGTTTTGTTGTTAAGTGTATTCATTAAAGGTAATATGAGCACTTCACACGCCGCGCCTTGGTCCCCTTTATACGACCCGCGTTACACAATCAGAAACGTCTTCCACTGTCTGCCTGCCAGCTGAAAATCTTTGCCAGTGTGTGTGCGTGTAGACTACCTGCCCCTCCCCCTCCAAAGCATAGCTGTAGCCTACTGACATTACAAGCTCTGAGGACATGGCTTGAGATGCCTTGGCTGATTTCTTTTGATTTACCCATGATGAAGCCATGACATCATTTTCTGGAATTTTCCAAGCTGTTTAAAGGCACAGTCAACTTAGTGTATGTAAACTTCTGACCAACTGGAATTGTGATACAGTGAATTATAAGTGAAATAATCAGTCTGTTTGTTGGAATCAATTTGTTGGAAAAATTTCTTGTCATGCACAAAGTAGATGTTCTAACCGACTTGCCAAAAGTATAGTTTGTTATCAAGAAATTTGTGGAGTGGTTGAAAAACACTTATGTTGGAGTCATTAAAACTCGTATGTAAACTTCCGACTTCAACTGTATTCTAATGTTTTCTAGTCAATGCCACTCCGACATCGCTCGTCCTAATATTTATATATTTCTTAATTACATTATTTTACTTTGAGATTTGTGTTGTGAATTGTTAGATATGACTGCAATGTTGGAGCTAGGAACACAAGCATTTCACTACACCTGCAAAATATGTTTTTTGCGAATGCTGCCATCTATCCATCTATTTTGGTTTGGATACGTTCTAATCGTCACAGTGGGAACAACGTCCCCTATCCTCTTCCAGATGAACCCAGGCACTGAGTCAGTGTATATGTCGATACCTTTCTCAGAGGCGAAGCGGAACATTTCCCATTTCCCAGTGATCAAAACAATCTTGAAGCATAGATTCCGATTGGTCAGATCAACGTTGAACAGTCTTTACCACAGGTGCGTCCTACTTAAGTTTCTGCCTATAGGTTGGGAGGAGCAGAATGGAGGCTTGATCTGATTTGTCGAAGGAAGGGCAGGGGAGGGCCTTGTAGCAGTCCCGGAAGGGAGAGTAGCAATGATCCAGAGTACTCTATGCGTGTGTTGCACAGGAGATGTGTTTTTCGGTAGCGTTTTCTTCAGATTTCCTTAATTAAAGTCCCCACCTACAATAAATGTGGCCTCAGATTATTCAGGGACTGAACGTTAGCAAGTAATATACTCGGAAGCGGTGGATGGTATGCACATCGCCTGAGTCTGACTAGGGCCCTACTTCTTCTTCCCCTTTCTCTGGTCTCAGCATTTTGGTGCAGCCCCCAGGATGAATAGAGTTGCCTCGGGAAGTTCAAACAAAGGATCCATGTCAGT